>NC_053393.1:418419047-418434254 GCF_905171765.1 Bufo bufo | reverse complement strand
AAGAAGACATGCGCGATCAAGGCTGCGCGATCAAGTTGATGAGGTGAGTTTTTTTTAATTATTTTTAACCACTCAATGTCCATTTTATTTAGCATTCTGTCTTAAGAATGCTATTATAACTGCCCTGTTTCCCCGAAAATAAGACAGTGTCTTATATACGGTAAATTTTTGCTCCCAAAGATGCGCTAGGTCTTATTTTCAGGGATGTCTTATTTTTCCATGACACAGGGGGATCAGAAGGGGGAATCAAAATGGCACTGGAGAATCAGGGGGGTGATTACCATTTTAGTACCCCCTTCTGATCCTCATGTGTCATTTTGATTCCCCCCTCTGATCCCCCTATGTCATTTTAAGTGACCCCCCTCCCCTGTGCCAGCGGACAGTGGATTATTTAGTCTCTCCCCCCCCTCCCACCTTCACCAGACATCCCCCACTACTTTATCAGACATTCCCCCCCCATACCTCAGTCACCCCTGTGTGTCTGTGCCGCCCAGATTCCACACAATGTGTCTGACTCCTGCCCTGCGCGACTCACTTATTGTCTAATTGTGAGTCAGCCAGACTCCGTCATGGCAGAGCGAGCAGCAGGCGGCAGCTTGTCCTGGCAGTGGCGCGGGCTCTCTGATTTAAAGAGACCTCGCACTGCCTGAACAGCTCTGGCTGCGCTGCGGCCAATCAATGAGCTGCGCGGCGGCGCCCGCTGCTATGGTCCAAACGAGTCAGACGCCTTACATTAGCTTTGGGGGCCTTATATTCCAGGGGGGCCTTATTATCGGGGAGGCCTTATTATCGAGGAGGTCTTATTTTCGGGGGGATGCCTTATATTACAGCGAGAGGCAAAACTGGAAGTAGGTCTTATTTTCGGGGGATGTCTTATTTTCGGGGAAACATGGTATGTTATAATGGAAAATAATAAAGTGAAGTTTGGATCCCCATTGACTTTAATGGGGTCCAGGTTCGAGTTTCTCCGTCGGCGTCAAGCGTTTGGTCGGAAGTTGATTCACCACGTGGGTGATACTCACGGAACTGGCGTTCAAACAAGCAGGAAAGAATCTTCCGGTATATCTCGATCAAATCCTCGATTATAATAGGCTATGATCGTTTACTTGCAGGAATAACAGTGCACTGTTTTTGATCAGAATAAAGTTCATTCTTTCAGGGTGAAATTTATATTTAGTTTTATAGTTTTATATAATTTTTACCAGACGCGTTTCGGGGATGGCTCTCCGGTATGGATTGTTCCGAATATAATTTTCCAATATTTACAGATTTTCTGTATGTACCTCGGGTTTATTTGTAGTGGGACATCTCTCATTTCCTATTATTGCTGTTTGTCATTTCCATTTGTTTAATTTGATACATATTTTTCATGCTTGCGATTTTGTTGCGATTGTCATGCGTTTTTTTGCCATGATGATGCGTTTTTTTCATGCATTTTCTTGCACTATACATACTACATAAAATATTATTTAAAATTTGCATTTTATTCTTTACTTATAGACATAATTAGTTCAGACTTTCTCTTGATGGTCTCGACTGTTGTGACAATTGTTATCCATCTATTGCACTTGGGGATATATGTTTACTATCTCAATTGTTCATGCATATTTATTCCATCGTATTGTCATATATGATGGGAAGAAGGGGGTACATGCACGTGGTGAATCAACTTCCGACCAAACGCGGGACGCAGACGGAGAATTAACGGTGACGCCGGTCTGTAGTTGGCCTTAGAAGGTACCAATCGACGAACAGTTCGGGACAAACAAAGGTAAGCCCACAAATGTGGGTTATCAGTATCGGCATAGAAGGACTTTGCTGACCGGTCATTATATCTAACACAGACACAATATATCCAACTTGACACAAACGGATTTGCCATATTGGCTATACATCGATCTCATTTTCCTATCACTGCAGTGAGACATTTTGGATTATATTGTCGCAACAAAAGGACATCAAATTGTGATTCCAGATTCGCATTATAATCAAAATAGCAGATACATTGTTGCCATGCCTCAGGATACATAACAAATTGATCTAGCAATTTGCTAGCAGGGCCGGACTGGCCTACCGGGATACCGGGAAAATTCCCGTTAGGCCGGTAGCCTTGACTGCCGCACGGCCGGCTGTGCCGACAGCGAGGGGGCCCCTTGGCTGGTGCGGTATATATTACACAGAGACAGAGTGACTGACAGAGAGAGGAGCCCATCCCCTGGCCCCGCCCCCCAACAGCAGGCTCCAGCACGGACATTGCCCGGAGTCTGACTCCTCCCACACATGTGACTTATCACATGATCATGATATCACGGAAGGTCCTTTAGCCTGCTAGTTGCTGCTTGTGCAGAGCTGTCATCCGGCTGTTCAGGGCTGTGTGTCAGGTAGGAGGCTGAGTACAGAGAGGCTGGTGATTTTCAATATCAATAGGAGTTTCAATAGGAGAGCGATTGTTTCAGCAGTAAAGAAAGACTTTGCATACAAAGACAGTTATGTGTGTGGTTTAGGACACATGAGGGGACATTAATAAAGTAATGCTGTGACACAGAGGGCCATGAGAGGGGCCAGCATAATATGCTATATGTGTGTCATTCACACATATAGCATCTTATGCAGGCCCCCCTCATGGCCCTATGTGTCATAGCACACATCCCCTATAACAGTGTATCATCCATAGGTCCCCCATAACAGTGCCATCCACAGATCTCCATAACAGTGCCATCCATATATCCCCATAACAGTGCCAACCACAGATCCCCATAACAGTGAAAACCACAGATCCCCATAACAGTGCCAACCACAGATCCCCATCACAGTGCCAACGACAGATCCCCATAACAGTGCCAACCACAGATCCTTCATAACAGTGCCAACCACAGATCCTTCATAACAGTGCCATCCACAGATCCTTTATAACAGTGCCAACCACAGATCCCCCATAACAGTGCCATCCACAGATCCCCATAACAGTGCCAACCACAGATCCCCCATAACAGTGCCATCCACAGATCCCCCATAACAGTGCCATCCACAGATCGCCTCCATAACAGTGTCATCCACAGATCACCTCCATAACAGTGCCATCCACAGATCCCCTCCATAACAGTGTCATCCACAGATCCCCCATCTGTGGATAACAGTGTCATCCACAGATCCCGTCCATAACAGTGTCATCCACAGATCCCACATAACAGTGCCAACCACAGATCCCACATAACAGTGCCAACCACAGATCCCCATAACAGTGCCATTCACAGATCCCCTCCATAACAGTGTCATCCACAGATCCCCCATAACAATGTCAGCCACAGATCCCTTCCATAACAGTGTCATCCACAGATCCCCCATAACAGTCATCCACAGATCCCTTCCATAACAGTTTCATCACAGATCCCCCATAACAGTGCCAACCACAGATCCCCATAACAGTGCCATCCACAGATCCCCATAACAGTGCCATCCACAGATCCTTTATAACAGTGCCAACCACAGATCCCCCATAACAGTGCCAACCACAGATCCCCATAACAATGCTAACCACAGATCCCCATAACAGTGCCAACCACAGATACTTCATAACAGTGCCATCCACAGATCCTTTATAACAGTGCCATCCACAGATCCTTTATAACAGTGCCAACCACAGATCCCCCATAACAGTGCCATCCACAGATCCCCTCCATAACAGTGCCATCCACAGATCCCCTCCATAACAGTGTCATCCACAGATCCCCTCCATAACAGTGCCATCCACAGATCCCCCATAATAGTGCCATCCACAGATCCCCTCCAAAACAGTGTCATCCACAGATCCCCCATAACAGTGTCATCCACAGATCCCGTCCATAACAGTGTCATCCACAGATCCCCCATAACAGTGTCAACCATAGATCCCCATAACAGTGTCATCCACAGATCCCCTCAATAACAGTGTCATCCACAGATCCCCCATAGCAGTATCATCCACAGATCCCTTCCATAACAGTGTCATCCACAGATCCCCCATAACAGTGCCAACCACTGATCCTCATAACAGTGCCATCCACAGATCCCCATAACAGTGCCAACCACAGATGCTTCATAACAGTGCCATCCACAGATCCTTTATAACAGTGCCAACCACAGATCCCCCATAACAGTGGCATCCACAGATCCCCCATAACAGTGCCATCCACAGATCCCCTCCATAACAGTGTCATCCACAGATTCCCTCCATAACAGTGCCATCCACAAATCCCCCATAACAGTGCCATCCACAGATCCCCTCCATAACAGTGTCATCCACAGATCCCCTCCATAACAGTGTCATCCACAGATCCCTTCCATAAGTGTCATCCACAGATCCCCCATAACAGTGCCAACCACAGATCCCCATAACAGTGCCATCCACAGATCCCCTCCATAACAGTGTCATCCACAGATCCACCATAACAGTATCATCCACAGATCTCTTCCATAACAGTGTCATCCACAGATCCCCATAACAGTGCCAACCACAGATCCCCATAACAGTGCCATCCACAGATCCCCATAACAGTGCCAACCACAGATCCTTCATAACAGTGCCATCCACAGATCCTTCATAACAGTGCCATCCCCAGATCCCCCATAACAGTGCCATCCACAGATCCTTCATAACAGTGCCATCCACAGATCCTTCATAACAGTGCCATCCACAGATCCCCCATAACAGTGCCATCCACAGATCCTGCATAACAGTGCCATCCACAGATCCCCCATAACAGTGCCATCCACAGATCTACTCCATAACAGTGTCATCCACAGATCCCCTCTATAACAGTGCCATCCACAGATCCCCCATAAGAGTGCCATCCACAGATCCCCTCCATAACAGTGTCATCCACAGATCCCCTCCATAACAGTGTCATCCACAGATCCCCCATAACAGTGTCATCCACAGATCCCCCATAACAGTGCCATCCACTAATCCCCCATAACAGTGCCATCCACAGATCCCCCATAACACTGCAAATAGACCTCTAGCACAATTCCCTTAAAATATCGCATCACATATCGTTATCGCATCCTGTTTGGGAAAAGCTGGTCTACTGTGATAATATAAACAATGGGGGTTCTACAAAAGAGCTATTGTGGGGATAAAAATTCATATTCGTGTTTACACACGTGTTTTAAAATGAATGCTTTCGCCTTTTATAAACAAGTAAATAAGGACACAATGCTGTGGGGCTGGTGTGCAATTTTTTCCAGGGCTGTTTTTTATCCCCAGTCCGGCCCTGTTTGCTAGCTACCTATTTTGAGCCACTATACCTTTTATAACGTATTTGTGTGTTATTTGTTTATAGTCAACATTTTATACTTTTTATATTTTAACATATTGTGTTTGTATTAAACATATTGTTGTTCAGACTTTGCCCACATTGTCCCATATGTTAAGTGTGCCAGTCTTCCATTGAAATCTATTTTAATTTGAAGGGTGACTCAATTTAGATCTGAGCACCTGACTGTGGTTGTGAGGAGGTGAGCTATTTCCATATATACTCTATAGAATCATATAATACATGACAATCTCTTTCTAACATACTTAGAACCAGCCCTGTACCTCACATGGATCCAGAAATCTCCACATTCACTGCTCTGCTAGATTTATATCAAGCTGAAAGCTCAAGGGGAGTGTCTTTTCTGCTATAGCTAACTCCATGTTCTCCCTATCACAGCTCAGGGGGTAGTTAAAGGAAGAAACTGAGCATGTGCGGCCGTCTCAGTGAGCAGGACAAAGAAATAAGAAGAAATCAAACAGCAGGTGACGCTATACAGATACATTGCATTGAATAGCTCAGTGGCTATGCTAAATTTGTAATTATAAAATTATTCAGATCCAGGTGCTGGTTTGAAAACTTTAGAATATTTTTCATGGGACAACCCCTTTAAATATTACAAATGACATGGCACTGTTTATACTAAAGTGCAGAGAGGAAGGTACCCCATAGTCACCCTAACCCCCCATGAGACAGACTGGTCTTGGATGCAGAGGAATGCCTAGGTTACAGCCTCTAAATAGTTGCAACAGACGATAGCAATGCAGATAAGCAGATGATTGTGTACAGATCAGAGATTCTCATCGATAAATTTCAGAACATATAGTCCCAGGGAAAGACAGGAGAGTTTGGAGTCACCAGGGATCAGAGTTCTCTAGAGTTCAATGGAGAAAAGACTGCATTTATGTAAATGCAAAAAAATGCTCCTTAAAAATGTGACTTCAATTGCTGGTTCCTGGCTTGGGTTGTCCATTGGTTTGCCTGTGCTTGCTCCAAAAATGATGGCATTACAGCTCAGTCACATTCATTTCAATGAAGCTGAGCCACAATACCAAATAAAAATCATGGGCAGGTGTCGTGCTGTTTTCGGAAGAAAGTGGTCATCATTTCTAATACTGAACAACCCCTTTGAGAAAAAGTCTCTCAGCTTTCTATGACTTCTAATTTCTGTTAAATATAATCATTTACATTGTTTGCCAAAGAATGCAATGCAATTACTTATTGATATTCATTCTAGCCTACTTTTCCATAGCTATATATAAAGAAAAAGAACTGAGTAATGATTTAGATATTACTAGCTGATGATCCATTCACCGGCAGTCATTCCGGATTCACATATGGTCTCTTGGCTGTGTGCACCTTAATCCATCTGTTACAGTATGATTGCACCTGACTGCACTCTAGCCGGTAACATTAATCTAAATTCATGCACTATGTAACACATCTTTTTAAATAGAACTTCTGCTTTTCTATTGTATAATTTTTATGGTCTTTCACAAAAAAGTATCTTTTCTAACTTTTTCTTTACAGAATTTTAAAGGGTAACTATAATTTAATGCAACATTATTTAAAATTTCCCAAATGCCCTAAAAGCCATTTTTATAATATACTTTATTAATGTATTTTTCTTTTTTTAATAAAGAAATTGACACCCAAAGTCCTGCTTTCTACCTTGCATGTAAATTCACTATTTTCACACATCGCTGATTTCTCAGTAGTGTACAGACTCTGCATCGTAGCAATGGGGCTGCAGTGAATGGCTGCTCCTGCCTGTACCCACTGAGCTTGGCTAAAGGCTGGCACAGCACATGGGTACCATGAGTGGAGCAGGCACAGGCAGAAGCCCACACAACTCATCTAATCCTGGCATAGCACATTGACACAGGGTACCAATGTGCTATGTCAGTCTTCAGCTAAGCTCAGGGGGCATAGGCAGGAGTAGCAATGTGTACTCCTCTCTGTATACCATTCGCTGTGGCCCCATTGCTACAATGCAGAGTCCATACTCGTTACACCACTGTGAAATCAGTGATGTGCGAAAATAGTGATCTTAAAGTGCAATAGAAAACAGGACTTTGGGTGTCAGTTTCTTTATTAACCGCCTCCGGACCGCCTAACGCAGGATCGCGTTCCGGAGGCGGCAGCCCTGCGCACAGTCACGCATTTATGCGTCATCTCGCGAGACGCAAGATTTCCTGTGAACGCGCGCACACAGGCACGCGCGTTCACAGGATCGGGAGGTAAGCGAGTGGATCTCCAGCCTGCCAGCGGCGATCGTTCGCTGGCAGGCTGGAGATGCGATTTTTTTAACCCCTAACAGGTATATTAGATGCTGTTTGGATAACAGCGTCTAATATACCTGCTACCTGGTCCTCTGGTGGTCCCTTTGTTTGGATCGACCACCAGAGGACACAGGTAGCTCAGTAATAAGTAGCACCAGGCACCACACTACACTACATCCCCCCGTCAATTATTAACCCCTTATTCACCGCTGATCACCCATATAGACTCCCTGATCACCCCCCTGTCATTTATCACCCCCCTGTCATTGATCACCCCCCTGTCATTGATCACCCCCTGTAAGGCTCCATTCAGACGTCCGTATGATTTTTACGGATCCACTGATACATGGATCGTATCCGCAAAACACATACGGACGTCTGAATGGAGCCTTACAGGGGGTAATCAATGACGGGGGTGATCACTCCATATAGACTCCCTGATCACCCCCCTGTCATTGATCACCCCCCTGTAAGGCTCCATTCAGACGTTCATATGATTTTTACGGATCCACTGATACATGGATCGGATCCGCAAAACACATACGGACGTCTGAATGGAGCCTTACAGGGGGTGATCAATGATGGCGGTGATCACCCCATATAGACTCCCTGATCACCCCCCTGTCATTGATCACCCCCTTGTAAGGCTGCATTCAGATGTCCGTATGTTTTTTACGGATCCACGGATACATGGATCGGATCCACAAAACACATACAGACGTCTGAATGGAGCCTTACAGGGGGGTGATCACCCCATATAGACTCCCTGATCACCCCCCTGTCATTGATCACCCCCTTGTAAGGCTCCATTCAGACGTCCGTATGATTTTTACGGATCCACTGATACATGGATCGGATCCGCAAAACACTTACGGACGTCTGAATGGAGCCTTACAGGGGGGTGATCAATGACAGGGGGTGATCACCCCATATAGACCCTGATCACCCCCCTGTCATTGATCACCCCCCTGTAAGGCTCCATTCAGATGTCCGTATGTTTTTTACAGATCCAGGGATACATGGATCGGATCCGCAAAACACATACGGACATCTGAATGGAGCCTTATAGGGGGTGATCAATGACAGGGGGGTGATCACCCCATATAGACTCCCTGAACACCCCCCTGTCATTGATCACCCCCCTGTCATTGATCACCCCCTTGTAAGGCTCCATTCAGACGTCCGTATGATTTTTACGGATCCACTGATACATGGATCGGATCCGCAAAACACATACGGACTTCTGAATGGAGCCTTACAGGGGGGTGATCAATGACAGGGGTGATCACTCCATATAGACTCCCTGATCCCCCCTGTCATTGATCACGCCCCTGTAAGGCTCCATTCAGACGTTCATATGATTTTTACGGATCCACTGATACATGGATCGGATCCGCAAAACACATACGGACGTCTGAATGGAGCCTTACAGGGGGGGATCAATGATGGCGGTGATCACCCCATATAGACTCCCTGATCACCCCCCTGTCATTGATCACCCCCTTGTAAGGCTGCATTCAGATGTCCGTATGTTTTTTACGGATCCACGGATACATGGATCGGATCCACAAAACACATACAGACGTCTGAATGGAGCCTTACAGGGGGGTGATCACCCCATATAGACTCCCTGATCACCCCCCTGTTATTGATCACCCCCTTGTAAGGCTCCATTCAGACGTCCGTATGATTTTTACGGATCCACTGATAGATGGATCGGATCCGCAAAACACTTACGGACGTCTGAATGGAGCCTTACAGGGGGTGATCAATGACAGGGGGTGATCACCCCATATAGACTCCCTGATCACCCCCCTGTCATTGATCACCCCCCTGTAAGGCTCCATTCAGATGGTCGTATGTGTTTTACGGATCCAGGGATACATGGATCGGATCCGCAAAACACATACGGACATCTGAATGGAGCCTTATAGGGGGGTGATCAATGACAGGGGGGTGATCACCCCATATAGACTCCCTGATCACCCCCCTGTCATTGATCACCCCCCTGTCATTGATCACCCCCTTGTAAGGCTCCATTTAGACGTCCGTATGATTTTTACGGATCCACTGATGCATGGATCGGATCCGCAAAACACATACGGACGTCTGAATGGAGCCTTACAGGGGGGTGATCAATGACAGGGGGGTGATCACCCCATATAGACTCCCTGATCACCCCCCTGTCATTGATCACCCCCCTGTCATTGATCACCCCCCTGTAAGGCTCCATTCAGACATTTTTTTGGCCCAAGTTAGCGGAAATTTTTTTTTTTCTTACAAAGTCTCATATTCCACTAATTTGTGTCAAAAAATAAAATCTCACATGAACTCCCCATACCCCTCACGGAATCCAAATGCGTAAAAATTTTTAGACATTTATATTCCAGACTTCTTCTCACGCTTTAGGGCCCCTAGAATGCCAGGGCAGTATAAATACCCCACATGTGACCCCATTTCGGAAAGAAGACACCCCAAGGTATTCGCTGAGGGGCATATTGAGTCCATGAAAGATTAAAATTTTTGTCCCAAGTTAGCGGAAAGGGAGATTTTGTGAGAAAAAAAAAAAATCAAAATCCGCTAACTTGTGCCAAAAAAAATAAAAATTATATGAACTCGCCATGCCCCTCATTGAATACCTTGGGGTGTCTTCTTTCCAAAATGGGGTCACATGTGGGGTATTTATACTGCCCTGGAATTTTAGGAGCCCTAAAGCGTGAAAAGAAGTCTGGGATCCAAATGGCTAAAAATGTCCTCATAAAAGGAATGTGGGCCCCTTTGCACATCTAGGCTGCAAAAAAGTGTCACACATCTGGTATCGCCGTACTCAGGAGAAGTTGGGCAATGTGTTTTGGGTGTCATTTTACATATACCCATGCTGGGTGAGATAAATATCTTGGTCAAATGCCAACTTTGTATAAAAAATAGGAAAAGTTGTCTTTTGCCGAGATACTTCTCTCACCCAGCATGAGTATCTGTAAAAATACACCCCAAAACACATTGCCCAACTTCTCCTGAATACGGCGATACCACATGTGTGACACTTTTTTGCAGCCTAGGTGGGCAAAGGGGCCCACATTCCGAAGCGCACCTTTCGGAATTTACAGGTCATTTACCTACTTACCACACATTAGGGCCCCTAGAATGCCAGGGCAGTATAACTACCCCACAAGTGACCCCATTTTGGAAAGAAGACACCCCAAGGTATTCCGTGAGGGGCATGGCGAGTTCCTAGAATTTTTTATTTTTTGTCACAAGTTAGCGGAAAATGATGATTTTTTTTTCCTTACAAAGTCTCATATTCCACTAACTTGTGACAAAAAATAAAAACTTCCATGAACTCACTATGCCCATCACGAAATACCTTGGGGTGTCTTCTTTCCAAAATGGGGTCACTTGTGGGGTAGTTATACTGCCCTGGCATTTTAGGGGCTGAATGCGTGAGAAGTGGTTTGAAATCAAAATCTGTAAAAAATGGCCGGTGAAATCCGAAAGGTGCTCTTTGGAATGTGGGCCCCTTTGCCCACCTAGGCTGCAAAAAAGTGTCACACATTTGGTATACCCGTACTCAGGAGAAGTTGGGCAATGTGTTTTGGGGTGTCTTTTTACATGTACCCATGCTGGGTGAGAGAAATATCTTGGCAAAAGACAACTTTTCCCATTTTTTTATACAAAGTTGGCATTTGACCGAGAGTTCATGGAAGTTTTTATTTTTTGTCACAAGTTAGTGGAATATGAGACTTTGTAAGAAAAAAAAAATCATCATTTTCCGCTAACTTGTGACAAAAAATAAAAAATTCTAGGAACTCGCCATGCCCCTCACGGAATACCTTGGGGTGTCTTCTTTCCAAAATGGGGTCACTTGTGGGGTAGTTATACTGCCCTGGCATTCTAGGGGCCCTAATGTGTGGTAAGTAGTTTGAAATCAAAATGTGTAAAAAATGACCTGGGAAATCCTAAAGGTGCTCTTTGGAATGTGGGCCCCTTTGCCCACCTAGGCTGCAAAAAAGTGTCACACATGTGGTATTGCCGTACTCAGGAGAAGTTGGGCAATGTGTTTTGGGGTGTCATTTTACATATACCCATGCTGGGTGAGATAAATATCTTGGTCAAATGCCAACTTTGTATAAAAAAATGGGAAAAGTTGTCTTTTGCCAAGATATTTCTCTCACCCAGCATGGGTATATGTAAAATGACACCCCAAAAAACATTGCCCAACTTCTCCTGAGTACAGCAATACCACTTGTGTGACACTTTTTTGCAGCCTAGGTGGGCAAAGGGGCCCACATTCCAAAGAGCAGCTTTCGGATTTCACCGGCCATTTTTTACAGATTTTGATTTCAAATTACTTCGCACGCATTTGGGCCCCTAAAATGCCAGGGCAGTATAACTACCCCACAAGTGACCCCATTTTGGAAAGATGACACCCCAAGGTATTTCGTGATGGGCATAGTGAGTTCATGGAAGTTTTTATTTTTTGTCACAAGTTAGTGGAATATGAGACTTTGTAAGAAAAAAAAAAAAAAACATAATTTTCCGCTAACTTGTGACAAAAAATAAAAAGTTCTATGAACTCACTATGCCCATCAGTAAATACCTTAGGGTGTCTACTTTCCGAAATGGGGTCATTTGTGGGGTTTTTCTACTGTCTGGGCATTGTAGAACCTCAGGAAACATGACAGGTGCTCAGAAAGTCAGAGCTGCTTCAAAAAGCGGAAATTCACATTTTTGTACCATAGTTTGTAAACGCTATAACTTTTACCCAAACCATTTTTTTTACCCAAACATTTTTTTTTTATCAAAGACATGTAGAACAATAAATTTAGGTGAAAAATTTATATATGGATGTCATTTTTTTTGCAAAATTTTACAACTGAAAGTGAAAAATGTCATTTTTTTTTGCAAAAAAATCGTTAAATTTCGATTAATAACAAAAAAAGTAAAAATGTCAGCAGCAATGAAATACCACCAAATGAAAGCTCTATTAGTGAGAAGAAAAGGAGGTAAAATTCATTTGGGTGGTTGGTTGCATGACCGAGCAATAAACGGTTAAAGTAGTGTAGGTCAGAAGTGTAAAAAGTGGCCTGGTCATTAAGGGTGTTTAAGCTAGGGGGGCTGAGGTGGTTAAAAGAGCAAAATCCATTAATAAAGTATATTATAAAAATGATTTTAGGGCATTTGGGGCATTTTTAAATAAAGTTGCATAAAAGTTTAGTTTGGTTGTATAACACTTTAGTTTAGTTTAAAGATCTACAGTATATATTTAAATGCACAGAACTTGTCTGTTACTACTTTGTCATTCATTAATGATGCGTTACATACTGTAAAAACTATGAATCTATGGAATCGTCTATCTCAGGACGTGGTCACCACAGGGACAGTGGGCAGTTTCAAAAAGGGCTTAGAAAAATTCTTAAAAGTATACATTAATTCTTATGAAAATGTGTGGAAATCTGGGTTTAATTCCATTTCACTTTTTCTAAAATTTGCATCCCCACCTATCCCTTGGTTGAAGGGACAGTACAGTAACTATGTAGCTATGTCTACTGGTACCATCAATAGGTGTGCTACCCCTCACATGTCCAGCCGACATGAACACTTCAGGTACCTATCATTATTGATAAACAATGTTGGATATACTGTATATTGAATGTATACATTAGATGAATTTCAGATTTTTTTTGTATATTAATTTTTCAATACAAAGATTAAATTTTTTTTAAATAAGGAAAATAAGAAAAGTAGACATATTAGGTGTCGCCGCATCCATATCGATTGGCTCTATAAAAAATATCATATGACCTAACCCCTCAGGTGAACACTGTTAAAAAAGTAGTAATTAAAACTGTGCTAAAAAAAACATCTTTTTGTCACCTTGCATGACTAAAAGTGCAACACGCAGCGATCAAAAAGGCGTATGCCCCCCCAGAATAGTTCCAATCTAACCGTTACCTCATCCTGCAAAAATCGAGCCCCTACCTAAGACAATCGCCCCAAAAAAAAATATATATATGGCTCTCAGACTATGGAGACACTAAAACATGATTTTATGTTTTAAAAATGCTTTTATTGTGTTAAAGGAAAATAAGAAAAGTAGATATATTAGGTATCGCCGCGTCCGTAACAACCTGATCTATAAAAATACCACATAATCTAACCCCTCAGGTGAACACCGTAAAAAAGATAAAATAAAAATGGTGTCAAAAAGCCATTTTTTGTCACCTTACATCACAAAAAGTGTAATAGTAAGCAATCAAAAAGTCATATGCACCGCAAAATAGTGCCAATCAAACCGCCATCGTATCCAGCAAAAATTATACCCTACATAAGACAATCACTCAGAAAATAAAAAAAAACTATGGCTCTCAGAATATGGAGACACTAAAACATGATTTTTTTTTGTTTTAAAAATGATATTATTGTTTAAAACTTAAATAAATAAAAAAGTACACATATTATGTATTGCCACATCCGTAAGGACCGGATCTATAAAAATATCACATGACATAACCCTTCAGGTGAACACCGTAAAAAAATAAAAAAAATGCTAAAAAACATTTTGTCACCAGAATATTACCAAGCTATCCATCAATAGTAAGTGATAAAAAGGTCATATGCACCCCAAAATAGTGCCAATCAAACCGTCATCTCATCACGCAAAAATAATACCCTGCCTAAGACAATCGCCCAAAAAATAAAAAAATACTATGGCTCTCAAATTGTGGAGACACTAAAACTTAGATAAATAAAAAAAAGTACACATATTAGGCATTGCCACATCCGCAACGACCTGCTCTATGAAAATATCACATGACCTAAACACCGTAAATAAAATAAAAATAAAAACGGTGTAAAAAAAATATGTTTTGTCACCTTACATCACAAAAAGTGTAATACCAAGTGATCAAAAAGTCACACACCCAAAACTGATACAAATCAAACCATAATCTCATCCTGCAAAAAATTATACCCTACCTAGGACAATCGCCCAAAAAAAAAAAAAACTATGGCTCTCAGAATATGGAGAGAATAAAATATGATTTTTTTTGTTTAAAAAATGCTGTAAAACTTAAATGAATAAAAAAGTATACATATTAGGTATCGCCATGTCCGTAAGAACCTGCTATATAAAAATGTAACATGAATTAACCCCTCAGGTAAATACCATAAAAAATATTAAAAAGTGTGTCAAAAAAAGCAATTTTTTGTCACCTTACATCACAAAAAGTGTAATACCAAGCGATCAAAAAGTGATATGCAAACCAAAATAGTACCAATCAAATCATCATTTCATACTGAAAAAAATAAGCTCTTACATAAGACAGTCGCTAAAAAAAAATATATATATGGCTTTCACAATATGGAGATACTAAAAAAATATTTTTTTTCAAAAATGCTTTATTATGTAAAACTGAAACAAACAACCCAAAAAAGTGTCATATTTGGTATTATCGCATCCGTAACAACCTGCTCTATAAAAATACCACATGATCTAACCAGTCAGATGAACATTGTGAATAACAAAAAATAAAAACAGTGTCAAAACAGCAATTTTTTGTTGCCTTGCCCTTGTACCCTAAAATAGTATCAACAAAACTGCAACCTTATCCCGTAGTTTCCAAAATTGGGTG
>NC_053393.1:418340135-418418947 GCF_905171765.1 Bufo bufo | reverse complement strand
ACCCCCTTTCAGGTTCAGCCCCCTCACCCCATCCACATGTCGTCTTTCGACCACAACCTCGTCAACGCGGAGCTACGCGAGCTTCGGGACAAAGGGGCTATTCAACCAGTCCACGAACAGGGAGGTTACTTCAGCAACATCTTCCTCGTGCGGAAGAAGTCGGGAGAATACCGCCCAGTTACCAATCTTCGCGCCCTCAACGCATACGTGGTCTATCGCCACTTCAAGATGGAGGGCATCCACCTCCTGCGGGACCTTCTTCGCAGCAACGACTGGTTCGCCAGGCTCGATCTAAAAGATGCATACCTGTCAGTCCCGGTGCACCCGGACTGTCGAGCACTCCTACGTTTCCTCTGGCATGGTCGCCCTTGGCAATTCACTTGCCTCCTGTCACAGCCAGACAGTTGAGAAGCGCTCACAGGAGCTTTTCAGATCCTCCTCCTTGAATTTCTTTGTTTTGGTTTAGTTTCTCATCTCGTTAGTCTATCTCAGCTGTCATGCAGTCGGACTGATTGCTTCCCTTTAAATTCCTCCCCATAATGCAGTAGTGTGCGGCTGATAGAACTTCCTGGAGTGTGTGTGCATGCTGTTCTCAGTCATCAGTCGTCAGTCGTCAGTCGTCAGTCGTCTGCAAGTTAAGTGCTGTTTATGTATTTATGATTTTCTCTTTTCTGGATCCAGGTGACCCTGACTCCCTCCGTGTCAGTGTAGGGAGCCAGTGGTCGTGTCCCCTCACTATTGTAGGGTCTTCAGGTAATAGATAGCCGAGGAACGTGGATATGCGTCCATCCACCTTTGGGGTGTTCGCATAGGCTGAGCAGTGAGGGAGAGCGGCAGGTCTATTGCAGGGGTCTCCCTTTGTTCCTTAGTTGTGGATCCAGAGAGACATTGTTATATGGTATTGTCTTGTTTCCTGTACACCATCCGTGACATTATCAGCCGCCAAAACCGTCTCAAGCATGGATCCGGTTTCACTTTTGGCTGAACGCTTTCAGGGTCTTGCTTTGGAGGTAGCTGATCTCCGTAAGACTTTTTCTCAGTTTCAAGTGACCGGTTCAGCTTGCGTTCATGGAGTTTGTGCTGAGCCTAAGATTTCGCTCCCGGATACGTTCTCCGGGGGTAGTGAGAATTTTGTGCGTTTTAGAGAGGCTTGCAAACTCCATTTTCGCCTTCTTCCCCATTCTTCTGGTGATGAAGAACGGAGGGTGGGGATCATTATATCGCTGCTCAGGGGTAACGCTCAGTCCTGGGCCTTTTCGCTGCCGGAGGGGGCACGGCCCCTCCGTTCAGTGGATGAATTCTTTTTAGCCCTGGGTCAGATATATGATGATCCGGATCGTATTGCTCTGGCTGAGTCTAGACTACATCTGTTATGCCAGGGTAAACAATCCGCAGAGATATACTGCTCAGAATTTCGGAGATGGGCAGCAGATACGGGTTGGAATGATGCTGCACTCCGAAGTCAATTTTGCTATGGTCTTTCAGAGGGATTGAGAGATGCATTTGCCTTTCATGAAAGACCTACCTCCTTGGATTCTGCTATGTCTCAGGCTGTTCGTATTGACAGGTGTCTTAGAGAGAGAGGAGAGATCTCTCCTTCCTGTCATACTCAGTCCCGGGACAGTGCAGCGGTCTCATTCTGTGCACAGGGGTCTCAGTCGCTGTCAGCCCCTTCTGAGCAGGAGCCCATGCAGCTGGGGTTGATTGCCTCTGACAATAGAAGATTCAGCCCGCAGGGGAGGGTTTGTTTTTGTTGTGGAGGTATAAATCATCTGGCAAATGTTTGTCCCTCTAGGAGATTCAGGCAGTTTTCTGGGAGTAATAAAGAGACAAAAAGGAAAAAATCTTTTAAAAATGTTCCGTCTGTTACTATTGGCAGGGTTGAGGCGGAAATTGAAGGTTTCCCTTTTGCTTGTAGTTCCCGTTTTGTCCTGCCTGCTAGGGTGGCGCTAGAGAGCAAGAGCATTTTTTGTGAGATTTTTGTGGATAGTGGAGCAGCTGTCAACCTCATTGATAATCAATTTGCAATAACTCATGGTTTCCAGGTATGCACTTTGGGAAAAGATATTCCTGTTTTTGCTATTGATTCAGCTCCACTTTCTCAGAAATCATTAAAGAGCATAGTTCACAATATCCGTTTAATTGTGAGTGATGCTCATGTTGAGGATGTGTCATGTTTCGTCCTTAGCGGTTTGCCTACTCCTCTAGTGTTGGGGCTACCCTGGCTCACTAAACATAACCCCACCATTGATTGGCAAGCGAGGCAAATAAATGGTTGGAGTAACTTTTGCAGAGAGAATTGCCTCATAACATCTGTTTCTGAGGTTTCTACTAAGACTGTACCACCTTTCCTCTCTGAATTTTTGGATGTCTTCTCTGAGAGTGGAGTTCAGGGTTTACCTCCGCACAGGGAGTATGATTGCCCTATTAATCTCATCCCAGGCGCCAAGCTGCCTAAATCTCGTTTATACAATCTCTCCCAACCTGAGAGGGTCGCTATGCGTGCTTATATCTCTGAGAGTCTGAGAAAAGGACACATACGACCCTCGAAGTCACCTGTTGCCGCTGGTTTTTTCTTTGTTAAGAAAAAAGATGGTTCTTTAAGACCTTGTCTGGATTTCAGGGAGCTGAACAGTATCACTATTCGTCATCCTTATCCGCTTCCTCTGATCCCGGACCTGTTTAACCAGGTTGTTGGGGCTAAAGTCTTTTCCAAATTAGACCTAAGAGGGGCATACAACCTGGTTAGGGTCAGAGAAGGAGACGAATGGAAGACGGCTTTCAATACCCCTGAGGGCCATTTTGAGAATTTGGTTATGCCTTTTGGTTTGATGAATGCCCCAGCCGTTTTTCAGCATTTCGTCAACAGCATTTTTTATCATTTAATGGGAAAATTTGTATTAGTGTATTTGGATGACATTTTGATTTTTTCTCCTGATTTCAAGACTCATAAGGAACACTTACGTCAGGTCTTGCTCATCCTGCGGGAGAATAAATTATACGCGAAACTGGAAAAATGTGTGTTTGCGGTTCCAGAGATCCAATTTCTGGGGTTTCTTGTCTCCGCTTCTGGTTTTTGCATGGACCCCGAGAAGGTCCGCGCTGTGCTTGAGTGGGAGCTTCCTGAGAATCAGAAGGCGCTGATGCGTTTTTTGGGCTTTGCTAATTATTACAGGAAATTTATTTTTAATTATTCCTCTGTTGTTAAACCACTCACTGATATGACCAGAAAGGGGGTAGATTTTTCTTCCTGGTCGGTAGAGGCGCGTAAGGCCTTTTCTAATATCAAGGAGAGTTTTGCTTCCGCTCCCATCCTAGTACAACCTGATATTTTGTTACCCTTCATAGTTGAGGTTGATGCTTCTGAGGTAGGGGTGGGTGCAGTCTTGTCTCAGGGTTCCTCTCCTGCCAAATGGCAACCGTGTGCCTTTTTCTCAAAGAAACTCTCCTCCGCAGAGAGAAATTATGATGTGGGAGATAGGGAATTGTTGGCCATCAAGTTGGCTTTTGAGGAATGGCACCATTGGCTAGAGGGAGCCAGACACCCTATTACCGTGTTTACTGACCATAAAAATCTGGCCTACTTGGAGTCAGCCAAGCGTCTGAACCCAAGACAGGCCAGATGGTCTTTGTTCTTTTCAAGGTTTAATTTTGTTGTTACGTTCCGCCCTGGGGTTAAGAATGTGAAGGCAGATGCCCTATCACGTTGTTTTCCGGGAGGTGGGAATTTTGAAGACCCGGGTCCCATTTTGGCTGAAGGTGTGGTGGTCTCTGCTCTTTTTCCTGAATTGGAGGCAGAGGTGCAGGCAGCCCATTCAGAAGCTCCTGATCTTTGTCCTCCTGGGAGGTTGTTTGTGCCTCTCGCTTTGAGACACAAGATTTTTAAAGAACACCACGATACGGTCCTTGCTGGGCACCCGGGGGCAAGAGCCACACTGGATCTCATTGCTCGGAGATTCTGGTGGCCTGCGCTTCGTAAGTCGGTTGAGGGTTTTGTGGCAGCTTGCGAGACTTGCGCTCGTGCCAAGGTCCCTCATTCACGGCCATCAGGTCCTCTCCTTCCTTTGCCCATTCCTTCCCGTCCTTGGACACATCTGTCCATGGACTTCATAACGGACTTGCCTCGTTCCTCGGGGAAGTCTGTGATTCTGGTGGTGGTGGACCGTTTTAGCAAAATGGTGCATTTTATCCCTTTTCCTGGTTTGCCCAATGCTAAGACGCTGGCGCAGGCATTTATTGACCACATTGTCAAATTGCATGGGATTCCTTCAGACATAGTCTCTGATAGGGGCACGCAGTTTGTTTCCAGATTCTGGAAGGCTTTCTGTTCTCGCTTGGGGGTTCGGTTGTCATTCTCTTCTGCTTTCCATCCGCAGTCGAATGGCCAGACAGAGCGCGTCAATCAGAATCTGGAGACATATCTGCGCTGTTTTGTGGCGGAGAATCAGGAGGATTGGTGTTCTTTTTTGTCCCTTGCTGAGTTTGCTTTAAATAACCGTCGTCAGGAGTCCTCTGATAAGTCACCATTTTTTGGTGCATATGGGTTTCATCCGCAGTTTGGGACTTTCTCGGGAGAGGGCTCTTCTGGTTTGCCTGATGAGGACAGATTCTCCTCGTCTTTGTCATCTATTTGGCAAAAGATTCAGGATAATCTAAAGAGCTGTGCTTGAGTGGGAGCTTCCTGAGAATCAGAAGACGCTGATGCGTTTTTTGGGCTTTGCTAATTATTACAGGAAATTTATTTTTAATTATTCCTCTGTTGTTAAACCACTCACTGATATGACCAGAAAGGGGGTAGATTTTTCTTCCTGGTCGGTAGAGGCGCGTAAGGCCTTTTCTAATATCAAGGAGAGTTTTGCTTCCGCTCCCATCCTAGTACAACCTGATATTTCGTTACCCTTCATAGTTGAGGTTGATGCTTCTGAGGTAGGGGTGGGTGCGGTCTTGTCTCAGGGTTCCTCTCCTGCCAAATGGCAACCGTGTGCCTTTTTCTCAAAGAAACTCTCCTCCGCAGAGAGAAATTATGATGTGGGAGATAGGGAATTGTTGGCCATCAAGTTGGCTTTTGAGGAATGGCACCATTGGCTAGAGGGAGCCAGACACCCTATTACCGTGTTTACTGACCATAAAAATCTGGCCTACTTGGAGTCAGCCAAGCGTCTGAACCCAAGACAGGCCAGATGGTCTTTGTTCTTTTCAAGGTTTAATTTTGTTGTTACGTTCCGCCCTGGGGTTAAGAATGTGAAGGCAGATGCCCTATCACGTTGTTTTCCGGGAGGTGGGAATTTTGAAGACCCGGGTCCCATTTTGGCTGAAGGTGTGGTGGTCTCTGCTCTTTTTCCTGAATTGGAGGCAGAGGTGCAGGCAGCCCATTCAGAAGCTCCTGATCTTTGTCCTCCTGGGAGGTTGTTTGTGCCTCTCGCTTTGAGACACAAGATTTTTAAAGAACACCACGATACGGTCCTTGCTGGGCACCCGGGATTCTGGTGGTGGTGGACCGTTTTAGCAAAATGGTGCATTTTATCCCTTTTCCTGGTTTGCCCAATGCTAAGACGCTGGCGCAGGCATTTATTGACCACATTGTCAAATTGCATGGGATTCCTTCAGACATAGTCTCTGATAGGGGCACGCAGTTTGTTTCCAGATTCTGGAAGGCTTTCTGTTCTCGCTTGGGGGTTCGGTTGTCATTCTCTTCTGTTTTCCATCCGCAGTCGAATGGCCAGACAGAGCGCGTCAATCAGAATCTGGAGACATATCTGCGCTGTTTTGTGGCGGAGAATCAGGAGGATTGGTGTTCTTTTTTGTCCCTTGCTGAGTTTGCTTTAAATAACCGTCGTCAGGAGTCCTCTGATAAGTCACCATTTTTTGGTGCATATGGGTTTCATCCGCAGTTTGGGACTTTCTCGGGAGAGGGCTCTTCTGGTTTGCCTGATGAGGACAGATTCTCCTCGTCTTTGTCATCTATTTGGCAAAAGATTCAGGATAATCTAAAGAGCATGAGTGAGAGATATAAGCGTGTGGCGGATAAGAGACGTGTGCCTGGTCCGGACCTGAATGTTGGTGATCTGGTGTGGTTGTCTACCAAGAATATCAAATTGAAGGTTCCCTCCTGGAAGTTGGGTCCTAGGTTTATTGGGCCTTACAAGATCCTGTCTGTCATCAATCCTGTTGCCTACCGTCTTGATCTTCCTCAGACTTGGAAGATCCATAATGTTTTTCATAAGTCCTTATTGAAACCTTATGTTCAACCTATTGTACCCTCGCCTTTGCCTCCTCCTCCGATTATGGTTGATGGAAATCTTGAATTTCAGGTCTCTAGGATTGTGGATTCTCGTCTTGTCCGTGGTTCCCTCCAGTACCTCGTTCATTGGGAGGGTTATGGTCCTGAGGAGAGGATGTGGGTCCCAGTGACGGACATTAAGGCCTCTCGTCTCATCAGGGCTTTCCATAGGTCCCATCCTGAGAAGGTGGGCTCTGAGTGTCCGGAGTCCACTCCTAGAGGGAGGGGTACTGTCACAGCCAGACAGTTGAGAAGCGCTCACAGGAGCTTTTCAGATCCTCCTCCTTGAATTTCTTTGTTTTGGTTTAGTTTCTCATCTCGTTAGTCTATCTCAGCTGTCATGCAGTCGGACTGATTGCTTCCCTTTAAATTCCTCCCCATAATGCAGTAGTGTGCGGCTGATACAACTTCCTGGAGTGTGTGTGCATGCTGTTCTCAGTCGTCAGTCGTCAGTCGTCAGTCGTCAGTCGTCTGCAAGTTAAGTGCTGTTTATGTATTTATGATTTTCTCTTTTCTGGATCCAGGTGACCCTGACTCCCTCCGTGTCAGTGTAGGGAGCCGGTGGTCGTGTCCCCTCACTATTGTAGGGTCTTCAGGTAATAGATAGCCGAGGAACGTGGATATGCGTCCATCCACCTTTGGGGTGTTCGCATAGGCTGAGCAGTGAGGGAGAGCGGCAGGTCTATTGCAGGGGTCTCCCTTTGTTCCTTAGTTGTGGATCCAGAGAGACATTGTTATATGGTATTGTCTTGTTTCCTGTACACCATCCGTGACACCTCCCTTTCGGGGTCAGCTCAGCCCCATGGTGTTTCCCCAAACTCCTAAAACCGGTGGTGGCCCACCTGAGGTCCAGGGGCATTCGATGCATCATCTACTTGGACGACCTCCTCCTGTTCTGCTCCGACGAACGCAGACTACGCCAACACATTCACCTGGCAGTATCCCTACTGGAATCTCTGGGCTTCGTGGTAAACCAACAGAAATCGGAGCTGACCCCTACCCAGACGATACAATTCCTCGGCTTCGAGATCGACTCGACGACGTGCACTCTGAGGCTACCAACCTCAAAGATCGCAACCATTCGCAAGGAGATTCGCAGAGTTCTCCGACTCGATTCCATCCCTCTACACAACCTGGCCAGGATTGTGGGACTCCTCTCAGCTTCCATTCAAGCCATATTTCCGGGTCCCTTTCCACTACAGGGCCATGCAACGACTCAAGGCAAAATACCTTCGCCACAGACCTACCTACGATCAACCCGTCCCGGTGACGACGGAAGTTCGTGAAGAGCTGTCATGGTGGCTGGACAGCATGCAAGCCTGGAACGGCAAGGCCATATTCGGAGACACTCCAGATTTCGTTTTAGAATCAGACGCCAGCTTGTGGGGATGGGGTGCCACCAACGGAACCATCTCCACGGGAGGAGCATGGACGACGCAGGAGCTCTCCATGCACATCAATTGCCTCGAACTCCTAGCCGGATCCTTCGCGATTCGCAGCCCGGCTCGGGAGAGCTCCAATTGTTGCATTCTCCTTCGCATGGACAACATCTCCGCAGTCCAGTACATCAACCGCCTAGGAGGCGCTCGCTCACGCCTACTGTCGGATATCACGAGGAACATCTTCGACTACTGCCTCCCTCGCAACATCACGTTACAAGCGGAATACTTGCCGGGAGAAATCAACCTCACAGCCGACTGGTTCTCTCGCCACTGGAGAGACGTCAGCGACTGGAAGCTGAACACGAGAATCTTCAGGGCCCTGGCAGCCCGGAGGGGTCCCTTTCACCTGGATCTGTTCGCCTCTCGCAACAATCACCAGACCCCGGAGTTCTTCAGCTGGCTTCCGGACCCGGAGAGCAAGGCGACAGACGCTTTTCTCCAACAATGGCTGGCGACAGGAGCCTACGCTTTTCCCCCATTCTCCATGATTGCGAGAACACTACACCAGATGCGGACACAGCATATCAAACTGGTTCTCATAACGCCCTTGTGGCAGAGTCAACCATGGTTCCCGGACCTCCTGGCCTCCTCCTACATGGATCCTCTCCTCCTTCCATCCTTCCAGGACCTGCTCACGGATCCCAAAGGATGTCTCCACCCGCTCATCCTGGAAGATCGACTACCCCTGGTGGCTTGGTCTCTTTCCGGGGTTCCTGGCGAGTCAGCGGACTATCGCAGACTGCTAGGGACCTCTTATGGGACTCATGGGCCCCGGGAACTAGACGCTGCTACCTTTCAGCTTGGGCCTCCTGGTCTACTTGGTGCATGGAATGGGACTCCGATCCATTTACGGCACCTGTTCCCATGATTCTCAATTTTCTTTCCTCCTTGTTTTCTTCTGGCCGCTCTTATCGCTCTATCAACGTCGTTCGCTCCGCGATTTCGGCAGCCCATACTCCCGTCGGGGACCTCACAGTCGGCAAAGATCCTCTGGTCTGTCGCCTACTCCGCGGCATGCGGCTCCGCCGCCCCCCAGCCCCCAAATACCATCACCTATGGGACGTGGGACTGGTTCTCCGTTTTTTCAGGGATTGGCCTCCGAATGACCGCCTCTCCCTTCGCCAACTATCTGCTAAGTGCGCTTTTCTCCTCTGTCTTGTGTCTTTCCGACGGGTGTCGGACGTTCGGGCCTTCGATGTCGATGCCTTTGAGGTGACCCCTAAAGGAGTCACTTTCCATATCTCTCGTCGCACTAAATCAGGTTCGACGTCGGTCTCTTATCCCTTTTTTCCAGACGACCCGCAGCTCTGTGTTGTGTCCACCCTTCGCAGTTATGTTTCGGTTACCTCCTCACTCCGTTCCTCTACGTCGGTCAACTCCTAGTTTCCTACGTGCGCCCTTACGCCCCAGTCTCTGTCACCACGCTGGCCCGTTGGATCCGCTGGATCCTTTCCCTCACAGGTATAGACCCCGCTTTCGGCGCCCACTCCGTTCGCGGAGCGGCGGCTTCAGCAGCTCTAATGGCAGGGGCGTCCCTTTCGGATATTCTCCGAACGGCGGACTGGTCTAGGGAATCTACTTTCCATACCTTTTATTTTCGCACTCCCCCTTCTGCTGGGACATCTCTTCTTCAGCGTTAAAATTGCAAAATAGGAAGCCTCCTGTCATGTTTTAAAATTGAAGATTATGCTAGCTTTAGTGTACTAATAATCTTAATTTTAATAAAGACAGGAGGCGAGTATTTTCCCTCCCTTCTATTCCCTACCCTGACTCTTTGGGGAGTGAATCTCAAGGTGTCGGATATGGGGCTCGATTTTAATAATCTCTCTGTTTTGGGACATATTCAGAATTTCTCACCCTAAGTATTGCCTCCCTGACGGGCAGTTCTTAGTTGTATTACATACTTACACCTACCATACATTTAGCCACTAGATAATTTGCACGCTATTTGTAATGATTTAATTTTACACTATTCCGTTAAAGCCCATAAGCGTGAATAGTTAAGATTCTATACCTAACCTATTTTATACTCTCCTTTCAGCGTAACCCTCTTCAGGTCCTCCACTGGTCGCTGGTTCTTTAATCTTACGACCCCATAGGATGAGATGAGAGCTTCGTTCGGTCTTACCTCCAACCTCGTTTACCAGAAGTCTCCTCAAGTTCTGCTCGCCAGAAACCGCTGTTACAGTTTTTGTTGAATTTCTGGATGTTCGAGCTCAACCTGGACTTTGATGTCGCTTTTAGAAAGAGGAAGTGTACAGGCAGCATGACCCTTATATACTATGCGGCGGAGTGATCTACTTGTTACTCTTTACATTTTTTTCTTTACTGCTGTGGAGTTAGTAAAGAGAGTTAATGCAAAATACTCGCCTCCTGTCTTTATTAAAATTAAGAATATTAGTACACTAAAGCTAGCATAATCTTCAATTGTTTTCGCTAATATTTTTCCCAATATCTGGGCCTGACACACACATGCTATTGCAGCACAGATGTGACAACTCACTGCAGGGACTGTTTATAAGAAAATTATGGATACATTATGTAAAAAATATAATTGTTTTCGCTAATATTTTTCCCAATATCTGGCCCTGACACACAGATGCTATTGCAGCGCAGATGTGACAATTCACTGCAGGGACCGTTTATAGGAAAATTATGGATAAATTATGGAAAAAATATATTTGTTGTCACTAATATTTTTACCAATATCTGGGCCTGACACACAGACGCTATTGCAGCACAGATGTGACAATTTACAGGGACCGTTTATAGGAAAAATGTATTGTATTGTAATAGTTTTCAATAATATTCTTCCTATCTGTGCCCCTGACACACAGAAGGTATTGCTGAACAGATGTCACAAGTCACTGCAGACACCCTCTATAGAAAAAGAATTGCAAAGTATGGAAAACAAAAATCAAAGACTACTTTGCAAGATTTAATTGCTGCCACCACACACAATACTACTTAAAAGGACTTTTGGGTCTTTGAAACGTTTTAAAATTGAATAAATTGCGATCACAAACTCCCTACACTCGCTCTGTCCTTTCCTAAGCGCAGCTCTCCCTGACTCGCAATGAGCCGCACACGCTTCATCGGGTGGTCAACATGGCTACTGGCTTTACAGGGATGGCAGAGTAGTTACCTGCACGTTTATTGGCTGCTTAGCAGCCGTGAAACGTGCGGAGAGGAGACTCGAGCATGGCGCTCGAGCACATGCGGTACTCGACCGAGTACCGCCATGTGCCGACCATAGCGATGCTTGAGACGAACAGGTATTCGGCCGAGCATGCTTGCTCAACACTAGTGTTCACCATGCAGGATAAATAGGTAAATGTCCCCTGAGATATACTTCTACAACATTGGAATTGTATGAATGTAGAGGTAGTTCTATACATACAAGTGAATTTAACTTTTTTCCTTAATCTGGCATCGTATCTCACCAAGTTTAGGCTACCTGGAGGTTTATTTTTCCATAAATGCGAGTGATTTATTTTTAAACAGATATATTTAGTTCCATTATTGTTCCTTATCACATGGTTTTTGTATCAGAATTCATAATACAATCTATACGGTGATACTTGTATCAGGGATATTCTTGGCAAATACCCTATAAGATGTGCTATTGATATTTCCATGCTCTACGACTATGTATTGATCTTATTTAGTTTTTGTTTTATGGCTTTTCGTTTTTCTTTTACTTGCAATTAGTTTTGGCAATTAATCGTGACGGTAGTTTATTTTGGTATTTTTATGCTGCAGTCTGATGAAGGCCTGTCAGCCGAAACATTACAACTGCTAAACAGCTTTTTGGTAAATATAACACATCAAACTGAACAAGTTTCGTGCTAAAGTTCTTCTTCTACTATACGTTGACGGGGTGGGAACCCTACTTACAGCACACAGGCAGTGTGCGACAAGGACTGTTTACTACGTTCATTTTTATTATTCAGTAAAGAGAGACTTAAATGGTACCTATTAGAGATGAGTAAATTATTCCAAAATTCGATTTAGATGCTTCGTGGAATTTTACAAACAAATTTGCTTTGTGATGAATTACTTCGTCACCAAGCACATTTCTTTGTAAGTAGTGGGTGCAATGACAGGGAGCAGTGATTGCACCGCTCCCGTCATTGAATCCCTCAGATGGTCTGTTCATACATGATTGCGGAATCTGATATAAATAACACAGTGTAAAATAACACAGTGAAATCTGTGATGACGTCAGACGTCACTGTACGATGGTTTTCATGCGAGATCTTCAAGCAAGATGGCCACTGCCAGCCTGTCACAAATATATGGATCAGGAAGGTATGATATATTTTAATTTTTTTTAACTATTTCAGGTTAAATCGATTAGCTACCATGAAGCACTGTAAAATTCGGCTATGCTGTGAATTGAATTTATCCTGAAATTCGGATCGAAGTACACTTTAATTTAACTCAACACTAGTACCTATCAGTGCTGATGAATTTTCAGAGTAAGCCAATGTGAAATTACATCTAAATCAAAAACAACTATGGCATTATCACAATACAATGTGCAAAACTGTGCCAGCTTTTTTACATTTAACATTTAGTATCCTAGTGAGGGATATAGGAGTAGCAGGCTTGCCCACAATGCTTTGTCATCAGTCTAACAGACAATCAGAAAGAAGCATATTAGCTGGTCTTTTAGGCTGTAAGTAAGCTCTGAAGCATAGACACCATTGTGAGCTATGCCACTAATGTGACAGGACGTGTCTGCCACGTCTTGGACAAACATCAATTAGACATACAAGACAGTAGGGTTGAGCGAACCCCTAACTGTAAGTTCGGGTTCGTACCGAACTTTAGGATTTTTGGACCCCGGACCCGAACCCGAACATTTCCGTAAAAGTTCGGGTTCGGTGTTCGGCGCTTTCTCTGCGCTTTTTGAAAGGCTGCACAGCAGCCAATCAACAAGCATCATACTACTTTCCCCAAAAGGCCATCACAGCCATGCCTACTAATGGCACGGCTGTGATTGGCCAGAGCAGCATGTGACCCAGGCTCTATATGAGCTTGAGTCACATAGCGCTGCACGTCACTCTGCTGTTACAAGTGTAGGGAGAGGATGCTGCTGGACTTGTGATTTCAGGGAGAGAATAGGAGAGAATCTAACTCAGCGATCTACAGACAAATAGTTGTGTGGGTGCAGGGCACTATCGTTTTTCCCTGCCCTGAGCTCATTGACCAAAAAATACAAACTTTTAGAATTCTTTTAGTTAGGTGGGTGGCGGCGGCGGTGGCCATTTTATGCATGCTCAGTGCACCAGCACTGCATCTGAGCTTTTGGGACATTGCAAATCACAATTTTTTGGGGGAAAACTACAACATCTGGATTAGTCAGTGTGCAATTTAAGGTAGAAATACACCCATCATTTTCTGGGGTTTTAAAAACCTGCAGTTGCAAGAAAAAGTATGTGAACCCTTTGGAATGATATGGATTTCTGCACAAATTGGTCATAAAATGTGATCTGATCTTCATCTAAGTCACAACAATAGACAATCACAGTCTGCTTAAACTAATAACACACAAAGAATTAAATGTTACCATGTTTTTATTGAACACACCATGTAAACGTTCACAGTGCAGGTGGAAAAAGTATGTGAACCCTTGGATTTAATAACTGGTTAAACCTCCTTTGGCAGCAATAACTTCAACCAAACGTTTCCTGTAGTTGCAGAACAGACATGCACAACGGTCAGGAGTAATTGTTGACCTTTCCTCTTTACAGAACTGTTTCAGTTCAGCAATATTCTTTGGATGTCTGGTGTGAATTGCTCTCTTGAGGTCATGCCACAGCATCTCAATCGGGTTGAGGTCAGGACTCTGACTGGGCCACTCCAGAAGGCGTATTTTCTTCTGTTTAAGCCATTCTGTTGTTGATTTACTTCTATGCTTTGGGTCGTTGTCCTGTTGCAACACCCATCTTTTGTTGAGCTTCAGCTGGTGAACAGATGGCCTTAAGTACTCCTGCAAAATGTCTTGATAAACTTGGGAATTCATTTTTCCTTCGATGATAGCAATCCATCCAGGCCCTGACGCAGCAAAGCAGCCCCAAACCATGATGTCTCCACCACCATACTTCACAGTTGGGATGAGGTTTTGATGTTGGTGTGCTGTGCCTCTTTTTCTCCACACATAGTTTTGTGTGTTTCTTCCAAACAACTCAACTTTGGTTTCATCTGTCCACAGAATATTTTGCCAGTACTGCTGTGGAACATTTGCTCTTATACAAACTGTAAACGTGCAGCAATGTTTTTTGTTTTTTACAGCAGTGGCTTCCTCTGTGGTATCCTCCCATGAAATCCATTCTTGTTTAGTGTTTTACGTATCGTAGATTCGCTAACAGGGATGTTAGCATATGCCAGAGACCTTTGTAAGGTTTTAGCTGACACTCTAGAATTCTTCTTCACCTCATTGAGCAGTCTGCGCTGTGCTCTTGCAGTCATCTTTACAGGACGGCCACTCCTAGGGAGAGTAGCAGCAGTGCTAAACTTTCTCCATTTATAGACAATTTGTCTTACCATGGATTGATAAACAGCAAGGCTTTTGGAGATACTTTTATAACCCTTTCCAGCTTTATGCAAGTCAACAATTCTTAATCGTAGGTCTTCTGAGAGCTCTTTTGTGCGAGGCATCATTCACATCAGGCAATGCTTCTTGTGAAAAGCAAACCCAGAACTGGTGTGTGTTTTTTATAGGGCAGGGCAGCTGTAACCAACACCTCCAATCTTATCTCATTGATTGGACTCCAGTTGACTGACACCTCACTCCAATTAGCTCTTGGAGATGTCATTAGTCTAGGGGTTCACATACTTTTTCCACCTGCACTGTGAACATTTACATGGTGTGTTCAATAAAAACATGGTAACATTTAATTCTTTGTGTGTTATTAGTTTAAGCAGACTGTGATTGTCTATTGTTGTGACTTAGATAAAGATCAGATCACATTTTATGACCAATTTGTGCAGAAATCCATATCATTTCAAAGGGTTCACATACTTTTTCTTGCAACTGTATATTACTTGATTTCACAAGAAAGGGAGGATGTTAGGAGTTATACATGTTAACATGTTTACTGCCACCTGTAGGCTATATAGATATTACAGTTTATAACCTTTGTTATATTGTTTGTGTCTGAATAAAGTTTGTTAAATTACCTCAGATCGCCTCAGGAAACACTGGACAGTGTTTGTATTAAATGTGACTATAACCCCCTCATCCTAAAGAGTGCACCCATGTACTGCAGTACATGGGTGCATTCCTATAGATGAGGAGAGGCTATAGCCATATGTAATAAGTATTTGTCGGCCCTTGAGCTCCCCTTCTTTATATCCAGGCTATCACTCACCAAGTCTCAGGTAGAGACAGCCCAGTAGTCCCAGGGGAAAGCAGTGCTAACTCGGGGTGCCGGAGGTTCAGTAGTGACGAGCAGTTGGTAGTGGCGGGTGGTCGGGCAACTGACTAAACTGATTGGTGGAGGCGGCAGAGCAGCAGTTTCCGCCGTGCTCACCACCCATCAGCTTAACATACATATTCTGTTAGCAAAAAAAAACACTTTTTTGGCAATCTACAACATCTGTATTAGTCAGTGTGCAATTTAAGGTAGAAATACACCCATCATTTTCTGGGGTTTTAAAAACACACAATTTTTTTCAAAAAACAGTATTTTCCAGATCTGCAAGTATTAAATTCAAGTTTAATATATACAGCTTTCATATTCTGTTAGCAAAAAAAGACTTTTTTAGCCATCTACAACATCTGTATTTGTCAGTGTGCAATTTTAGGTAGAAATACACCCATCATTATCTGTGGTTTGAAAAACACACTCTTTTGACAAAAAACACTATTTTCAGGCTTTGCAGCATCAGCACGTGTGAAATTACAGGATTATATACTGCTGTCAAATTCAGTTTTTAAACAAACACTCATTTGGGCACAAAAAAATTAGTTGGCAGCCTTTGATGCAGATGTCATTGTGAGATACATCCTTAATACATTTGGGTTACATTTAGAGATTTTAAATATCGCCATTTGGTGCACCAATATTGAATTCAGGCTTACACTGGTTCAAGCCCTGTGAGATACCCCCTCTACATACAGGGGTTTGAATTTGGCATTTGAAATACAGCCATTTGAAATACAGCCATTTTGTGCAAAGATATATTTACTGCAGGCCTACAGAGGTTCAGGCCCTCTGAGATACTACCTCTACATACAGGGGTTTGAATTAGGCATTTTAAATACAGCCATTTGAAATTCAGCCATTTTGTGCAAAGATATATTTACTGCAGGCCTACAGAGATTCAGGCCCTCTGAGATACTACCTCTACATACAGGGGTTTGAATTAGACATTTGAAATACAGCCATTTGAAATACAGCCTTTTTGTGCAAAGATAAATTTACTTCAGGCCTACAGAGGTTCAGGCACTCTGAGATACTACCTCTACATACAGGGGTTTGAATTAGGTATTTGAAATACAGCCATTTTGTGCAAAGATATATTTACTGCAGGCCTACAGAGGTCCAGGCCCTCTGAGATACCCCCTCTAAATACAGGGGTTTGAATTAGGCATTTGAAATACAGCCATTTGAAATATAGCCATTTTGTGCAAAGATATATTTACTGCAGGCCTACAGAGGTTCAGTCCCTCTGATATATTACCTCTACATACAGGGGTTTGAATTAGGCATTTGAAATACAGCCATTTGCAATACAGCCTTTTTGTGCAAAGATATATTTACTTCAGGCCTACAGAGGTTCAGGCCCTCTGAGATACTACCTCTACATACAGGGGTTTGAATTAGGCATTTGAAATACAGCCATTTGAAATACAGCCATTTTGTGCAAAGATATATTTACTGCAGGCCTACAGAGGTTCAGTCCCTCTGAGATATTACCTCTACATACAGGGGTTTGAATTAGGCATTTGAAATACAGCCATTTGAAATACAGCCTTTTTGTGCAAAGATATATTTACTTCAGGCCTACAGAGGTTCAGGCCCTGTGAGATACCACCTCTACATACAGGGGTTTGAATTAGGCATTTAAAATACAGCCATTTGAAATATAGCCATTTTGTGCAAAGATATATCTACTGCAGGCCTACAGAGGTTCAGGCCCTCTGAGATACTACCATTACATACAGGGGTTTGAATTTGAAATACAGCCATTTGAAATTCAGCCATTTTGTGCAAAGATATATTTACTGCAGGCCTACAGAGTTTCAGGCCCTCTGAGATACTACCTCTACATACAGGGGTTTTGAATTAGGCATTTTAAATACAGCCATTTGAGATACAGCCTTTTTGTGCAAAGATATACACTCACCTAAAGAATTATTAGGAACACCATACTAATACGGTGTTGGACCCCCTTTTGCCTTCAGAACTGCCTTAATTCTACGTGGCATTGATTCAACAAGGTGCTGATAGCATTCTTTAGAAATGTTGGCTCATATTGATAGGATAGCATCATGCAGTTGATGGAGATTTGAGGGATGCACATCCAGGGCACGAAGCTCCCGTTCCACCACATCCCAAAGATGCTCTATTGGGTTGAGATCTGGTGACTGTGGGGGCCATTTTAGTACAGTGAACTCATTGTCATGTTCAAGAAACCAATTTGAAATGATTCAAGCTTTGTGACATGGTGCATTATCCTGCTGGAAGTAGCCATCAGAGGATAGATACATGTTCTCATTCTGTTTACGCCAAATTCGAACTCTACCATTTGAATGTCTCAACAGAAATCGAGACTCATCAGACCAAGCAACATTTTTCCAGTCTTCAACAGTCCAATTTTGGTGAGCTCGTGCAAATTGTAGCCTCTTTTTCCTATTTGTAGTGGAGATGAGTGGTACCCGGTGGGGTCTTCTGCTGTTGTAGCCCATCCGCCTCAAGGTTGTGCGTGTTGTGGCTTCACAAATGCTTTGCTGCATACCTCGGTTGTAACGAGTGGTTATTTCAGTCAACGTTGCTCTTCTATCAGCTTGAATCAGTCGGCCCATTCTCCTCTGACCTCTAGCATCCACAAGGCATTTTTGCCCACAGGACTGCCGCATACTGGATGTTTTTCCCTTTTCACAACATTCTTTGTAAACCCTAGAAATGGTTGTGCATGAAAATCCCAGTAACTGAGCAGATTGTGAAATACTCAGACCGGCCCGTCACCAACAACGATGCCACGCTCAAAATTGCTTAAATCGCCTTTCTTTTCCATTCTGACATTCAGTTTGAAGTTCAGGAGATTGTCTTGACCAGGAGCAACCCCTAAATGCATTGAAGCAACTGCCATGTGATTGGTTGACTAGATAATTGCATTAATGAGAAATAGAACAGGTGTTCCTAATAATTCTTTAGGTGAGTGTATTTACTTCAGGCCTACAGAGGTTCAGGCCCTGTGAGATACCACCTCCACATACAGGGGTTTGAATTAGGCATTTGAAATACAGCCATTTGAAATATAGCCATTTCTTGCAAAGATATATTTACTGCAGGCCTACACTGGTTCAGGCCCTGTGAGATACTACCTCTACATACAGGGGTTTGAATTAGGCATTTGAAATACAGCCATTTTGTGCAAAGATATATTTACTTCAGGCCTACAGAGGTTCAGGCACTCTGAGATACTACCTCTACATACAGGGGTTTGAATTAGGCATTTGAAATACAGCCTTTTTGTGCAAAGATATATTTACTTCAGGCCTACAGAGGTTCAGGCCCTGTGAAATACCTATCACTGAACAACAGAACGTTTGTGTATGGGTATATTTTTAAATGTTGAACTTTATTATTACACCTTAGAAAATTGGAATGAGAGTAAATTTCTATGCAAACTAATGTTTACAATAAGGGTTATCCCTTGTATAGCTATACATGCAATAATTGGCACTAATAGCCCTTGTGCCCCCACGTTTGCTAACCTCTACCTGGGCTGGTGGGAGCGAGAGGTTGTTTTCACGGATGATAATGGTAGATGGACACGATACGTCAATTTATGGCTACGTTTCATTGACGATGTGTTCATCTTATGGTCGTGGACTAAGTCAGATTTAGATGACTTTGTACAGGTGTTAAATAAAAATTAGATGGGACTCTTCTTCACCTCTGAGATCCATGATGATAAGATTGATTTCTTGGACCTGACAGTTTTCAAGGACCAGGAGGGCTATTTAGGGAACCGTCTCTTCCGAAAGAAGACTGCCACAAATAGTCTGCTCCAATGGGACAGTCACCATCCGGGGTCCCTTAAGAAAGGCAATATTTGCTGTTACGGCACAATTGTTCCAGGGTGTCAGACTATTTGGTGGCAGCCAAAGATTTTCAACAGAGATTTCGGAGGAGAGGGTACCCACAACATGTGCTGGCAAGGGCACATCAGCACTCGCTGGCGGCTGACCGTAATACCTTACTGGTTCCACGGACTAAATCATTGGTTGACGAGAAAATTTGCATCATTGCGACTTTCGATGATGCCCATGAGGCAGTTCGGGCTACTCTTACCCAATTTTGGGGAATTTTGCAATCGGACCCGGATGTGGGTCATTTGGTGGGTGATGAGCCGAGTATCACATACCACAGGGTGAGGAGCCTGCGCGATAGGTTGGTGCATGGTCTATATCAATCCCCTGTTGCATCTACCTGGCTAGGGACTAGACCTATGTGCACTTTTCGTTGCAGTAGCTGCGTTGCGTGTAATGCCATTCAGACTGGAAGCAGTTTTATCAGTACGATCACGCAAAAACAATACATGATCAGGTCATTTATCAATTGCAAGACCAGAGGCATTGTGTATTTGGCAACCTGTAAATGCGGGATGCAATATGTGGGAAAAACGATCCGAGAATTTCGGACACGGATCGGTGAGCACTTAAATGACATTTGGAATGGTGCAGATACCCCCATTGCACGTCACGTTGTCTCAACTCACAACAATAATTTGAATTCAATTCATTTTCAGAGGATTGAAGTAGTGAGAAGATCTGTGAGAGGTGGCGATTTTGATAGAGTACTACAAAAGGAAGCACAATGGACCTTCAGGCTACGGACAGTGCATCCCAAGGGGCTCAATGAATTCATTTATTTTGCCTGTTTCATTTGAGATGGTCATAACAGACCCGCTGTGAAGGGTGCGTTTTATAGATGTATGTCTTGGAGTGCTCCTGTGTAGTTGTTTAAAATCCATCAATTTGAATAAACATCAACCTGTCTAGGGTTTATTAATCTGAACATTCCCTTCTTGGTATATATAATCTCTGACAGCCCTCCCATTGCCGTTCGGTTTGTGGGTGTAGGGGTGTCAGTATAATATGACATCATGTATTCCATTTATATTCACTTCTAGTAAGTTCAGAGTCAGTATTTGATGCCTATCAGCTGCGTTATTAATCGCCGATGTATTCCTGTTTAATTTCAGTGTTTTGACACTTGTTATGGTCTGTCCCTGGAGTGGGCGGCCGACATAGGGGCGGTGGTTTGCTATAGTAACCGCATGTCTAGCTGCCTGGGGGATGATCTCCACCTTTGATGGGAGTGGCCTAAGTGACTTATTCAGCTGTTCTCGGCGCCTGCGTCACGGCCATCCTAGCGCCGACGTTGCCGCCTCCACATGTGAGAGGGGCAGCGCTGTTTGTCTGTTTGTCAGTGTTGTCTGTCTAAGCCCTTAGCTCCTGATGATTTACCACAAAGAAACGCGTTGAGCATACAATGGGCAGTAAATAGGCATATACAGACTGTAGCAGCTAGGTGTAGGGCGCTGTGCCATCCCGGGCACTGAATTATCTGTGTGAGGGTGACATTACTAGGAGAGTTAATAGGAGGATTTGGGGGTGAATTTAAAGGCTATGCAGTGTGAGCGTGTACTAACGCTTTCATTGAACACTATATATAGCATTTCTGCCCACTCCTCTCCCTGCAAGTAGTGGTGTCCCCTCTGTGCTCGGTCTTTCTTTATTTATTTGTGGAAGCATAACATCACTAAATTGGTGGTTGCTCCACAATTGATAGGGGTTTATCACCTTTATCCTCTATGTACCCCGCATAAAGCGATAGGGGTGGGAGTACTTTCTGACCAGCATTAGTGCCAATTTTTGCATGTATAGCTATACAAGGGATAACCCTTATTGTGAACATTAGTTTGCATAGGAATTTACTGTTGTTTAAATTTTTTAAGGTGTATTAATAAAGTTCAACATTTTAAAATATACACATACACAAACGTTCTGTTGTTCAGTGATAAGTGTTTAGCGGTGAACGTAATCCAATTATATCTCAATCAGTGACCTGTGAAATACCACCTCTACATGCAGAGGTTTGAATTAGGCATTTGAAATACAGCCATTTGAAATACAGCTATTTTGTGCAAAGATATATTTACTTCATGCCTACAGAGGTTCAGGCCCTGTGAGATACCACATCTACATACAGGGTTTGAATTAGGCATTTGAAATACAGCCATTTGAAATACAGCCATTTTGTGCAAAGATATACACTGCTCAAAAAAATAAAGGGAACACAAAAATAACACATCCTAGATCTGAATTAATTAAATATTCTTCTGAAATACTTTGTTCTTTACATAGTTGAATGTGCTGACAACAAAATCACACAAAAATAAAAGAAAGGAAATTAAATTTTTCAACCCATGGAGGTCTGGATTTGGAGTCACACTCAAAATTAAAGTGGAAAAACACACTACAGGCTGATCCAACTTTGATGTAATGTCCTTAAAACAAGTTAAAATGAGGCTCAGTAGTGTGTGTGGCCTCCACGTGCCTGTATGACCTCCCTACAACGCCTGTGCATGCTCCTGATGAGGTGGCGGACGGTCTCCTGAGGGATCTCCTCCCAGACCTGGACTAAAGCATCTGCCAACTCCTGGACAGTCTGTGGTGCAACGTGACGTTGGTGGATAGAGCGAGACATTATGTCCCAGATGTGCTCAATTGGATTCAGGTCTGGGGAACGGGCGGGCCAGTCCATAGCATCAATGCCTTTGTCTTGCAGGAACTGCTGACACACTCCAGCCACATGATGTCTAGCATTGTCTTGCATTAGGAGGAACCCAGGGCCAACCGCACCAGCATATGGTCTCACAAGGGGTCTGAGGATCTCATCTCGGTACCTAATGGCAGTCAGGCTACCTCTGGCGAGCACATAGAGGGCTGTGCGGCCCTCCAAAGAAATGCCACCCCACACCATTACTGACCCAATGCCAAACCGGTCATGCTGGAGGATGTTGCAGGCAGCAGAACGTTCTCCACGGCGTCTCCAGACTCTGTCACGTCTGTCACATGTGCTCACTGTGAACCTGTTTTCATCTGTGAAGAGCACAGGGCGCCAGTGGCGAATTTGCCAATCTTGGTGTTCTCTGTCAAATGCCAAACGTCCTGCACGGTGTTGGGCTGTAAGCACAACCCCCACCTGTGGACATCGGGCCCTCATATCACCCTCATGGAGTCTGTTTCTGACCATTTGAGCAGACACATGCACATTTGTGGCCTGCTGGAGGTCATTTTGCAGGACTCTGGCAGTGCTCCTCCTGTTCCTCCTTGCACAAAGGCGGAGGTAGCGGTCCTGCTGCTGGGTTGTTGCCCTCCTACGGCCTCCTCCACGTCTCCTGATGTACTGGCCTGTCTCCTGGTAGCGCCTCCATGCTCTGGACACTACGATGACAGACACAGCAAACCATCTTGCCACAGCTCGCATTGATGTGCCATCCTGGATAAGCTGCACTACCTGAGCCACTTGTGTGGGTTTTAGACTTCGTCTCATGCTACCACTAGAGTTAAAGCACCGCCAGCATTCAAAAGTGACCAAAACATCAGCCAGGAAGCATAGGAACTGAGAAGTGGTCTGTGTTCACCACCTGCAGAACCACTCTTTTATTGGGGGTGTCTTGCTAATTGCCTATAATTTCCACCTGTTGTCTATCCCATTTGCACAACAGCATGTGAAATTGATTGTCACTCAGTGTTGCTTCCTAAGTGGACAGTTTGATTTCACAGAAGTGTGATTGACTTGGAGTTACATTGTGTTGTTTAAGTGTTCCCTTTATTTTTTTGAGCAGTGTATTTACTTCAGGCCTACAGAGGTTCAGGCCCTCTGAGATACTACCTCTACATACAAGGGTTTGAATTAGGCATTTGAAATACAGCCATTTTGGGCAAAAATAATCTTTTATTGAGGCCTAGTCTGGTTCAGGTGTGAGATACACCCTTTACATACTGTCGTTCTATTCTACTATTAATTAAAAACCCATTTAGGGCAAGATCCTAAATTTAAAAAATATGAGGAGAGCGTCAAATAAGGGACCTGGCCCAGGTCGTGGTGCTGCTGGTGGAGCTCCTGTTGCAGGAATAGGATGTGGTCGATCTGTGCCAGCTACACGCACAAGTGAAACCCCTTCCTCAGGTGCGAGTAAACGACAAAACCTACAGCGATATTTGGTTGGGCCTAATGCTGCTCTACGAATGGTGAGGCCTGAACAAGTACAGGTGATAGTAGATTGGGTTGCTGACAGTTGATCCTGTTCCTTCACATTGTCTCCCACTCAGTCTCCTGCTGAAAGACCACAGTTAACACACCTGCAGCCGATGTCCATCAGTCTTTCACCTCACCCCCTTGTAAATCAGCCAAGCAGTCTGAGCCCCAAGTCATGCAGCAATCTCTTCTGCTTTTTGATGACTCTGTTAGCAGGGTTTCCCAGGGACATCCACCTAGCCCTGCCCCAGAAGTGCAAGAGATTGAGTGCACCGATGCCCAACCACTTATCTTTCAAGATGAGTACATGGGAGGACCATCGCAGCACGTCTCGGATGATGACGAAACACAGATGCCAACTGCTGGGGCTTTCGAAAGTGTGCAGACTGACAAGGAAGACAGGAGTGAAGACAGGGTGGAAGATGATGTGGAGGACGATGAGGTCCTCGACCCCACATGGAATCAAGGTCATGTGAGTGACCTATGTAGTTCAGAGGAAGAGGCGGTGGTCGCACAGAGCCACCAGCACAGCAGAAGAGGGAGCAGGATGCAAAAGCAAACCGGCCGTCCTCTAGACAGTACGCCTCCTACTGCCCACCGCAGCAAGGGACCGAGCACACCAAAGCCAGCTCCAAGGAATTCCCTGGCGTGGCAGTTCTTCAGACAATGTGCTGACGACAAGACACGAGTGGTTTGCACGCTGTGCAATCAGAGCCTGAAGCGAGGCATAAACGTTCTCAACCTGAGCACAACCTACATGACGAGGCATTTAAGTGCAAAGCACGAGCTGCAGTGGAGTAGACACCTCAAAAACCAAGAAAGGTCTCTGGCTCCTCCTGCTTCCTCTTCTGCTGCAGTCGCGGCCTCTTCATCCACCTCTGGAGTGACAGTGCCATCTGGCACCCCGCAAACAGAGGATCTGCCAGCAACACCAACACCTGGGTCAACAAGCATCTCCACAATGTCTCACGCAAGCGTAGGGATGAGCGAACCCGAACTGTATAGTTCGGGTTCGTACCGAATTTTGGGGTGTCCGTGACACGGACCCGAACCCGAACATTTTCGTAAAAGTCTGGGTTCGGGTTCGGTGTTCGACGCTTTCTTGGCGCTTTTTGAAAGGCTGCAAAGCAGCCAATCAACAAGCGTCATACTACTTGCCCCAAGAGGCCATCACAGCCTTGCCTGCTATTGGCATGGCTGTGATTGGCCAGTGCAGCATGTGACCCAGCCTCTATATAAGCTTGGGTCACGTTGCGCTGCACGTCACTCTGCTGATTCAAGCATAGGGAGAGGTTGCAGCTGCGATGTTAGGGCGAGATTAGGCAGATTAACTCCTCCAAAAGACTTCATTCTGTGATCGATCTGCAGCTGTGGATCATTGAAGTGCTAATGTTGACTTGCTCACTTTTTTGAGGCTGCCCAGAGCGTTTTTAGATCACTTTTTTTCTGGGGTGATCGGCGGCCATTTTGTGACTTGTGGTGCGCCAGCACAAGCTATCACCAAGTGTATTTAACCATCAATAGTGTGGTTATTTTGTGCTATATCCTACATCAGCTGCAGGCTGAGCCTGTGTCACCGAAGTGCATTTACCATCAACAGTCTGGTTATTTTTTGGCCATATACTACATCAGCTGCAGGCTGAGCCTGTGTCACCGAAGTGCATTTAACCATCAACAGTCTGGTTATTTTTTGGCCATATACTACATCTGGTGCAGGCTGAGCCTGTGTCACCCAAGTGCATTTAACCATCAACAGTGTGGTTATTTTTTGGCCATATACTACATCAGGGGCAAGTTGAGCCTGTCACCCAGCGCCTAAAAAATAGACCTGACATTTCTATTCAACCAAATCTGTACTGTTTTAGCTGGTCAAGTTATTTGTAGTGACCGTAAAAGCACACTTTTTGTTCTGGGTTGAAAAACTATTCCCAAATTTGCCATTCTCAAAATAACTAGTTTCTGGTATATGAGGCCTACTTGAAATCTATACCAAAAAGGATATCTTACATTGAAGGTGCTGATAGTGTCATTCAGAAAAACCTAAGACACACGCTACCGTGCAGATAGAAGTCGGATTCTGTGATTAAACCTATACCTGTCACACAGCGCAAAAAAAAACAGGCCTCACATTTCTATTCAACCAAATCTGTACTGTTTTAGCTGGTCAAGTTATTTGTAGTGACCGTAAAAGCACATTTTTTTTTCTGGGTTGAAAAACTATTCCCAAATTTGCCATTCTCAAAATAACTAGTTTCTGGTATATGAGGCCTACTTGAAATCTATCCCAAAAAGGATATCTTACATTGAAGGTGCTGATAGTGTCATTCAGAAAAACCTAAGACACACGCTACCGTGCAGATAGAAGTCTGATTCTGTGATTAAACCTATACCTGTCACACAGCGCAAAAAAAAACAGGCCTCACATTTCTATTCAACCAAATCTGTACTGTTTTAGCTGGTCAAGTTATTTGTAGTGACCGTAAAAGCACATTTTTTTTTCTGGGTTGAAAAACTATTCCCAAATTTGCCATTCTCAAAATAACTAGTTTCTGGTATTTGAGGCCTACTTGAAATCTATCCCAAAAAGGATATCTTACATTGAAGGTGCTGATAGTGTCATTCAGAAAAACCTAAGACACACGCTACCGTGCAGATAGAAGTCTGATTCTGTGATTAAACCTATACCTGTCACACAGCGCAAAAAAGAACAGGCCTCACATTTCTATTCAACCAAATCTGTACTGTTTTAGCTGGTCAAGTTATTTGTAGTGACCGTAAAAGCACATTTTTTTTTCTGGGTTGAAAAACTATTCCCAAATTTGCCATTCTCAAAATAACTAGTTTCTGGTATTTGAGGCCTACTTGAAATCTATCCCAAAAAGGATATCTTACATTGAAGGTGCTGATAGTGTCATTCAGAAAAACCTAAGACACATGCTACCGTGCAGATAGAAATCTGATTCTGTGATTAAACCTATACCTGTCACACAGCGCAAAAAAAAACAGGCCTCACATTTCTATTCAACCAAATCTGTACTGTTTTAGCTGGTCAAGTTATTTGTAGTGACCGTAAAAGCACATTTTTTTTTCTGGGTTGAAAAACTATTCTCAAATTTGCCATTCTCAAAATAACTAGTTTCTGGTATTTGAGGCCTACTTGAAATCTATACCAAAAAGGATATCTTACATTGAAGGTGCTGATAGTGTCATTCAGAAAAACCTAAGACACACGCTACAGTGCAGATAGAAGTCTGATTCTGTGATTAAACCTATACCTGTCACACAGCGCAAAAAAAAAACAGGCCTCACATTTCTATTCAACCAAATCTGTACTGTTTTAGCTGGTCAAGTTATTTGTAGTGACCGTAAAAGCACATTTTTTTTTCTGGGTTGAAAAACTATTCCCAAATTTGCCATTCTCAAAATAACTAGTTTCTGGTATTTGAGGCCTACTTGAAATCTATCCCAAAAAGGATATCTTACATTGAAGGTGCTGATAGTGTCATTCAGAAAAACCTAAGACACACGCTACCGTGCAGATAGAAGTCTGATTCTGTGATTAAACCTATACCTGTCACACAGCGCAAAAAAAAAACAGGCCTCACATTTCTATTCAACCAAATCTGTACTGTTTCAGCTGGTCAAGTTATTTCTAGTGACCGTAAAAGCACATTTTTCTTTCTGGGTTGAAAAACTATTCCCAAATTTGCCATTCTCAAAATAACTAGTTTCTGGTATTTGAGGCCTACTTGAAATCTATCCCAAAAAGGATATCTTACATTGAAGGTGCTGATAGTGTCATTCAGAAAAACCTAAGACACACTTGCTACCGTGCAGATAGAAGTCTGATTCTGTGATTAAACCTATACCTGTCACACAGCGCAAAAAAAAAACAGGCCTCACATTTCTATTCAACCAAATCTGTACTGTTTTAGCTGGTCAAGTTATTTGTAGTGACCGTAAAAGCACACTTTTTTTTCTGGGTTGAAAAACTATTCCCAAATTTGCCATTCTCAAAATTGTGGTGAACGGGAACAATGAGGAAAACATCTAATGAGGGACGCGGACGTGGACATGGTCGTGGTGGTGTTAGTGGACCCTCTGGTGCTGGGAAAGGACGTGGCCGTTCTGCCACAGCCACACGTCCTAGTGAACCAACTACCTCAGGTCCCAGTAGCCAGCAGAATTTACAGCGATATTTTGTGGGGTTCAATGCCGTTCTAAGGATGGTAAGGCCTGAGCAGGTACAGGCATTAGTCAATTGGGTGTCCGACAGTGGATCCAGCACGTTCACATTATCTCCCACCCAGTCTTCTGCAGAAAGCGCACAGATGGTGCATGAAAACCAAGCCCATCAGTCTGTCACATCACCCCCATGCATATCAGGGAAACTGTATGAGCCTCAAGTTATGCAGCAGTCTCTTATGCTGTTTGAAGACTCTGCTGCCAGGGTTTCCCAAGGGCATCCACCTAGCCCTTCCCCAGGGGTGGAAGAGATAGAATGCACTAACGCACAACCACTTATTTTTCCTGATGATGAGGACATGGGAATAGTGTTGAGCGCGAATATTCGAATTGCGAATTTTTTTCTCGAATATCGCAATTTCGAGATTTCGCGAATATTTAGAATATCGTTCTATATATTCGCGAAATCTAATATTCTTTTTTTTTCTTTTTTTTTTAATTATATTTTTTTCTTTCCCACTTCCCTAAAGTTGTTCTTACCTGTCCTTTGGATTCCAGGCTTCCTGGCTGCTCCAGTCAGTGGCGTTTTCAACTTACTGCTATATTCCATATTAGCTAAATTACAATCTAATCTATATGTGTATTTTACGAAATTTCGCAATAGTCGAAATTGCGATGCGACTAATATAACACGAAATATTCGCATGAAGATTTCAACTTAGCACTGCTATACTCCATATTCTAGCCTAATATGGAATATAGCTGTGCTAAGTTAGCACTGCTATATTCCATATTAGGCTAGAATATGGAGTATAGCAGTGCTAAGTTGAAATCTTCATGCGAATATTTCGTGTTATATTAGTCGCATCGCAATTTCGACTTTTTCAAATGTTCTTAATATTGCTCTAACTTCGTCTTTTAGAAATTTCGTAATATTGCTCTAACTTCGTCTCTTAGAATATTACGATTATTCTAAAAGACGAAGTTAGAGCAATATTACGAAATTTCGTAAAATACACATATAGATTGTAATTTAGCTAATATAGTGCTATAATCCCTTTTTTTTTCCTGTAATTTTTTTTTGCCTCTTCTGAACTTAAGTTTTGTAAAATATGTACACTATTAAAAAATATTACTATAGCAGTATATTAGCTTAAATACAATCTATGTGTATTTTACGAAATTTCGTAATATTGCTCTAACTTCGTCTTTTAGAATATTACGAATATTCTAAAAGACGAAGTTAGAGCAATATTAAGAACATTTGCAAAAGTCGAAATTGCGATGCGAGTAATATAACACGAAATAGTCGCATGAAGATTTCAACTTAGCACAGCTATATTCCATATTCTAGCCTAATATGGAATATAGCAGTGCTAACTTAGCACAGCTATATTCCATATTAGGCTAGAATATGGAATATAGCAGTGCTAAGTTTAAATCTTCATGCGACTATTTCGTGTTATATTACTCGCATCGCAATTTCGACTTTTGCAAATGTTCTTAATATTGCTCTAACATCGTCTTTTAGAATATTCGTAATATTCTAAGAGACGAAGTTAGAGCAATATTACGAAATTTCGTAAAATACACATATTAGCCTAGCCATAGTCATTAGCATAGGAACGTTGCCTTATACTATCAAGATAAATTTTCGCAATATGTGAAAAAATAATTTCGCGATAATTGGAATAATTGCGAATATTCGATTTCGACGAATATAACACGAATATTCATGCGAATATTCGCGAAATATCGCGAAATCGAATATGGCACCTCCCGCTCATCACTACATGGGAATACCACCTCAGCACGTCTCTGATGATGACGAAACAAAGGTGCCAACTGCTGCGTCTTTCTGCAGTGTGCAGACTGAACAGGAGGTCAGGGATCAAGACTGGGTGGAAGACGATGCAGGGGACGATGAGGTCCTAGACCCCACATGGAATGAAGGTCGTGCCACTGACTTTCAGAGTTCGGAGGAAGAGGCAGTGGTGAGACCGAGCCAACAGCGTAGCAAAAGAGGGAGCAGTGGGCAAAATCAGAACACCCGCCGCCAAGAGACTCCGCCTGCTACTGACCGCCGCCATCTGGGACCGAGCACCCCAAAGGCAGCTTCAAGGAGTTCCCTGGCATGGCACTTCTTCAAACAATGTGCTGACGACAAGACCCGAGTGGTTTGCACGCTGTGCCATCAGAGCCTGAAGCGAGGCATTAACGTTCTGAACCTTAGCACAACCTGCATGACCAGGCACCTGCATGCAAAGCATGAACTGCAGTGGAGTAAACACCTTAAAAACAAGGAAGTCACTCAGGCTCCCCCTGCTGCCTCTTCTGCTGCTGCCGCCTCAGCCTCTTCTGCTGCTGCCGCCGCCTCGGCCTCTTCTGCTGCCGCCGCCTCGGCCTCTTCCTCTGCCTCTGGAGGAACGTTGGCACCTGCCGCCCAGCAAACATGGGATGTACCACCAACACCACCACCTGCGTCACCAAGCATCTCAACCATGTCACACGGCAGCGTTCAGCTCTCCATCTCACAAACATTTGAGAGAAAGCGTAAATTCCCACCTAGCCACCCTCGATCCCTGGCCCTCAATGCCAGCATTTCTAAACTACTGGCCTATGAAATGCTGTCATTTAGGCTGGTGGACACACACAGCTTCAAACATCTCATGTCACTTGCCGTCCCACAGTATGTTGTTCCCAGCCGCCACTACTTCTCCAAGAGAGCCGTGCCTTCCCTGCACAAACAAGTGTCCGATAAAATCAAGTGTGCACTGCGCAACGCCATCTGTGGCAAGGTCCACCTAACCACAGATACGTGGACCAGTAAGCACGGCCAGGGACGCTATATCTCCCTAACTGCACACTGGGTAAATGTAGTGGCGGCTGGGCCCCAGGCGGAGAGCTGTTTGGCGCACGTCCTTCTGCCGCCAAGGATCGCAGGGCAACATTCTTTGCCTCCTGTCTCCTCCTCCTCCTACTCAGCTTCCTGCTCCTCTTCTTCCACCTGCTCATCCAGTCAGCCACACACCTTCACCACCAACTTCAGCACAGCCCGGGGTAAACGTCAGCAGGCCATTCTGAAACTCATATGTTTGGGGGACAGGCCCCACACCGCACAGGAGTTGTGGCGGGGTATAGAACAACAGACCGACGAGTGGTTGCTGCCGGTGAGCCTCAAGCCCGGCCTGGTGGTGTGCGATAATGGGCGAAATCTCGTTGCAGCTCTGGGACTAGCCGGTTTGACGCACATCCCTTGCCTGGCGCATGTGCTGAATTTGGTGGTGCAGAAGTTCATTCGCAACTACCCCGACATGTCAGAGCTGCTGCATAAAGTGCGGGCCGTCTGTTCGCGCTTCCGGCGTTCACACCCTGCCGCTGCTCGCCTGTCTGCGCTACAGCGTAACTTCGGCCTTCCCGCTCACCGCCTCATATGCGACGTACCCACCAGGTGGAACTCCACCTTGCATATGCTGGACAGACTGTGCGAGCAGCAGCAGGCCATAGTGGAGTTTCAGCTGCAGCACGCACGGGTCAGTCACACTGTGGATCAGACACACTTCACCACCAATGACTGGGCCTCCATGCGAGACCTGTGTGCCCTGTTGCGTTGTTTCGAGTACTCCACCAACATGGCTAGTGGCGATGACGCCATTATCAGCGTTACAATACCACTTCTATGTCTCCTTGAGAAAACACTTAGGGCGATGATGGAAGAGGAGGTGGCGAGGAGGAAGAGGAGGAAGAGGGGTAATTTTTAGCACTTTCAGGCCAGTCTCTTTAAAGTGACTCAGAGGGAGGTTTTTTGCAACAACAGAGGCCAGGTACAAATGTGGCCAGACAGGGCCCACTACTGGAGGACGAGGAGGACGAGGATGAGGAGGAGGTGGAGGAGGATGAGGATGAAGCATGTTCACAGCGGGGTGGCACCCAAAGCAGCTCGGGCCCATCACTGGTGCGTGGCTGGGGGGAAACACAGGACGATTACGATACGCCTCCCACAGAGGACAGCTTGTCCTTACCTCTGGGCAGCCTGGCACACATGAGCGACTACATGCTGCAGTGCCTGCGCAACGACAGCAGAGTTGCACACATTTTAACGTGTGCGGACTACTGGGTTGCCACCCTGCTGGATCCCCGGTACAAAGACAATGTGCCCACCTTACTTCCTACACTGGAGCGTGATAGGAAGATGCGCGAGTACAAGCGCACGTTGGTAGACGCGCTACTGAGAGCATTCCCAAATGTCACAGGGGAACCAGTGGAAGCCCAAGGCGAAGGCAGAGGAGGAGCAAGAGGTCGCCAACACAGCTGTGTCACGCCCAGCTCCTCTGAGGGCAGGGTTAGCATGGCAGAGATGTGGAAAAGTTTTGTCAACACGCCACAGCTAACTGCACCACCACCTGATACGGAACGTGTTAGCAGGAGGCAACATTTCACTAACATGGTGGAACAGTACCTGTGCACACCCCTCCACGTACTGACTGATGGTTCGGCCCCATTCAACTTCTGGGTCTCCAAATTGTCCACGTGGCCGGAGCTAGCCTTTTATGCCTTGGAGGTGCTGGCCTGCCCGGCGGCCAGCGTTTTGTCTGAATGTGTATTCAGCACGGCAGGGGGCGTCATTACAGACAAACGCAGCCGCCTGTCTACAGCCAATGTGGACAAGCTGACGTTCATAAAAATGAACCAGGCATGGATCCCACAGGACCTGTCCATCCCTTGTGCAGATTAGATATTAACTACCTCCCCTTAACAATATATTATTCTACTCCAGGGCACTTCCTCATTCAATCCTATTTTTAATTTCATTTTACCATTATATTGCGGGGCAATCCAAAGTTGAATGAACCTCTCCTCTGTCTGGGTGCCGGGGCCTAAATGTGTGACAGTGGCCTGTTCCAGTGGTGGGTGACGTGAAGCCTGATTCTCTGCAATGACATGAAGACTTATTCTGTGCTGACATGAAGCCAGATTCTCTGTTACGCGAACTCTCTCCTCTGCCTGGGTGCCTGGGCCTAAATGTGTGACAGTGGCCTGTTCCAGTGGTGGGTAACGTCAAGCCTGATTCTCTGCTATGACATGAAGAGTGATTCTGCGCTGACATAAGGCCAGATTCTCTGTTACGGGACCTCTCTCCTCTGCCTGGGTGCCTGGGCCTAAATGTGTGACAGTGGCCTGTTCCAGTGGTGGGTGACGTGAAGCTTGATTCTCTGCTATGACATAAAGACAGATTCTGCGCTGACATAAGGCCAGATTCTCTGTTACGGGACCGCTCTCCTCTGTCTGGGTGCCGGCGCCTAAATGTGTGACAGTGGCCTGTTCCAGTGGTGGGTGACGTGAAGCCTGATTCTCTGCTATGACATGAAGACTGATTCTGTGCTGACATAAGGCCAGATTCTCTGTTACGGGACCTCTCTCCTCTGCCTGGGTGCCTGGGCCTAAATGTGTGACAGTGGCCTGTTCCAGTGGTGGGTGACGTGAAGCCTGATTCTCTGCTATGACATGAAGACAGATTCTGTGCTGACATAAGGCCAGATTCTCTGTTACGGGACCGCTCTCCTCTGTCTGGGTGCCGGGGCCTAAATGTGTGACAGTGGCCTGTTCCAGTGGTGGGTGACGTGAAGCCTGATTCTCTGCTATGACATGAAGACTGATTCTGCGCTGACATAAGGCCAGATTCTCTGTTACGGGACCTCTCTCCTCTGCCTAGGTGCCTGGGCCTAAATGTGTGACAGTGGCCTGTTCCAGTGGTGGGTGACGTGAAGCTTGATTCTCTGTTATGACATGAAGACAGATTCTGCGCTGACATAAGGCCAGATTCTCTGTTACGGGACCGCTCTCCTCTGTCTGGGTGCCGGGGCCTAAATGTGTGACAGTGGCCTGTTCCAGTCGTGGGTGACGTGAAGCCTGATTCTCCGCTATGACATGAAGACAGATTCTGCGCTGACATAAGGCCAGATTCTCTGTTATGGGACCTCTCTCCTCTGCCTGGGTGCCTGGGCCTAAATGTGTGACAGTGGCCTGTTCCAGTGGTGGGTGACGTGAAGCCTGATTCTCTGCTATGACATGAAGACAGATTCTGCGCTGACATAAGGCCAGATTCTCTGTTACGGGACTCTCTTCCTCTGCCTGGGTGCCTGGGCCTAAATGTGTGACAGTGGCCTGTTTCAGTGGTGGGTGACGTGAAGCCTGATTCTCTGCTATGACATGAAGACAGATTCTGTGCTGACATAAGGCCAGATTCTCTGTTACGGGACCTCTCTCCTCTGCCTGGGTGCCTGGGCCTAAATGTGTGACAGTGGCCTGTTCCAGTGGTGGGTGACGTGAAGCCTGATTCTCTGCTATGACATTATACTGATTCTGCGCTGACATAAGGCCAGATTCTCTGTTACGGGACCTCTCTCCTCTGCCTGGGTGCCTGGGCCTAAATGTGTGACAGTGGCCTGTTCCAGTGGTGGGTGACGTGAAGCTTGATTCTCTGCTATGACATGAAGACAGATTCTGCGCTGACATAAGGCCAGATTCTCTGTTACGGGACCGCTCTCCTCTGTCTGGGTGCCGGGGCCTAAATGTGTGACAGTGGCCTGTTCCAGTGGTGGGTGACGTGAAGCCTGATTCTCTGCTATGACATGAAGACTGATTCTGCGCTGACATAAGGCCAGATTCTCTGTTACGGGACCTCTCTCCTCTGCCTGGGTGCCTGGGCCTAAATGTGTGACAGTGGCCTGTTCCAGTGGTGGGTGACATGAAGCCTGATTCTCTGCTATGACATGAAGACAGATTCTGTGCTGACATAAGGCCAGATTCTCTGTTACGGGACCGCTCTCCTCTGTCTGGGTGCCGGGGCCTAAATGTGTGACAGTGGCCTGTTCCAGTGGTGGGTGACGTGAAGCCTGATTCTCTGCTATGACATGAAGACTGATTCTGCGCTGACATAAGGCCAGATTCTCTGTTACGAGATCTCTCTCCTCTGCCTGGGTGCCTGGGCCTAAATGTGTGACAGTGGCCTGTTCCAGTGGTGGGTGACGTGAAGCTTGATTCTCTGCTATGACATGAAGACAGATTCTGTGCTGACATAAGGCCAGATTCTCTGTTACAGGACCTCTCTCCTCTGCCTGGGTGCCTGGGCCTAAATGTGTGACAGTGGCCTGTTCCAGTGGTGGGTGACGTGAAGCCTGATTCTCTGCTATGACATGAAGACAGATTCTGCGCTGACATAAGGCCAGATTCTCTGTTACGGGACCGCTCTCCTCTGTCTGGGTGCCGGGGCCTAAATGTGTGACAGTGGCCTGTTCCAGTGGTGGGTGACGTGAAGCCTGATTCTCTGCTATGACATGAAGACTGATTCTGCGCTGACATAAGGCCAGATTCTCTGTTACGGGACCTCTCTCCTCTGCCTAGGTGCCTGGGCCTAAATGTGTGACAGTGGCCTGTTCCAGTGGTGGGTGACGTGAAGCTTGATTCTCTGTTATGACATGAAGACAGATTCTGCGCTGACATAAGGCCAGATTCTCTGTTACGGGACCGCTCTCCTCTGTCTGGGTGCCGAGGCCTAAATGTGTGACAGTGGCCTGTTCCAGTCGTGGGTGACGTGAAGCCTAATTCTCTGCTATGACATGAAGACCGATTCTGCACTGACATATGGCCAGATTCTCTGTTATGGGACCTTTCTCCTCTGCCTGGGTGCCTGGGCCTAAATGTGTGACAGTGGCCTGTTCCAGTGGTGGGTGACGTGAAGCCTGATTCTCTGCTATGACATGAAGACAGATTCTGCGCTGACATAAGGCCAGATTCTCTGTTACGGGACCTCTCTCCTCTGCCTGGGTGCCTGGGCCTAAATGTGTGACAGTGGCCTGTTTCAGTGGTGGGTGACGTGAAGCCTGATTCTCTGCTATGACATGAAGACAGATTCTGTGCTGACATAAGGCCAGATTCTCTGTTACGGGACCTCTCTCCTCTGCCTGGGTGCCTGGGCCTAAATGTGTGACAGTGGCCTGTTCCAGTGGTGGGTGACGTGAAGCCTGATTCTCTGCTATGACATGAAGACAGAATCTGTGCTGACATAAGGCCAGATTCTCTGTTACGGGACCTCTCTCCTCTGCCTGGGTGCCTGGGGCTAAATGTGTGACAGTGGCCTGTTCCAGTGGTGGGTGACGTGAAGCCTGATTCTCTGCTATGACATTATACTGATTCTGCGCTGACATAAGGCCAGATTCTCTGTTACGGGACCTCTCTCCTCTGCCTGGGTGCCTTTGCCTAAATGTGTGACAGTGGCCTGTTCCAGTGGTGGGTGACGTGAAGTCTGATTCTCTGCTATGACATGAATACAGATTCTGCGCTGACATAAGCCAGATTCTCTGTTACGGGACCTCTCTCCTCTGCCTGGGTGCCTGGGCCTAAATGTGTGACAGTGGCCTGTTCCAGTGGTGGGTGACGTGAAGCCTGATTCTCTGCTATGACATGAAGACAGATTCTGTGCTGACATAAGGCCAGATTCTCTGTTACGGGACCTCTCTCCTCTGCCTGGGTGCCTGGGCCTAAATGTGTGACAGTGGCCTGTTCCAGTGGTGGGTGACGTGAAGCCTGATTCTCTGCTATGACATGAAGACTGATTCTGCGCTGACATAAGGCCAGATTCTCTGTTACGGGACCTCTCTCCTCTGCCTGGGTGCCGGGGCCTGAATGTGTGACAGTGGCCTGTTCCAGTGGTGGGTGACGTGAAGCCTGATTCTCTGCTATGACATGAAGACAGATTCTGTGCTGACATAAGGCCAGATTCTCTGTTACGAGACCTCTCTCCTCTGCCTGGGTGCCTGGGCCTAAATGTGTGACAGTGGCCTGTTCCAGTGGTGGGTGACGTGAAGCCTGATTCTCTGCTATGACATGAAGACTGATTCTGCGCTGACATAAGGCCAGATTCTCTGTTACGGGACCTCTCTCCTCTGCCTGGGTGCCGGGGCCTGAATGTGTGACAGTGGCCTGTTCCAGTGGTGGGTGACGTGAAGCCTGATTCTCTGCTATGACATGAAGACAGATTCTGTGCTGACATAAGGCCAGATTCTCTGTTACGGGACCTCTCTCCTCTGCCTGGGTGCCTGGGCCTAAATGTGTGACAGTGGCCTGTTCCAGTGGTGGGTGACGTGAAGCCTGATTCTCTGCTATGGGACCTCTGTCCAATTGATATTGGGTCATTTTTGTTTTTTTTATTTTTATTTTAATTCATTTCCCTATCCACATTTGTTTGCAGGGGATTTACCTACATGTTGCTGCCTTTTGCAGCCCTCTAGCTCTTTCCTGGGCTGTTTTACAGCCTTTTTAGTGCCCAAAAGTTCGGGTCCCCATTGACTTCAATGGGGTTCGGGTTCGGGACGAAGTTCGGGTCGGGTTCGGATCCCGAACCCGAACATTTCCGGGAAGTTCGGCCAAACTTCTCGAACCCGAACATCCAGGTGTTCGCTCAACTCTACGCAAGCGTTCAGCTCTCCATATCCCAAACGCTGGAGAGGAAGAGGAGGTACCCCCCTACCCACCCGCGATCCCTATCCTTGAATGCCAGCATTTCTAAATTACTTGCCTTTGAAATGCTGTCATTCCATCTGGTGGAGCGGATAGTTTTAAAGGCCTTATGGCGGTGGCTGTCCCACAGTACGTAGTGTCCAGCCGCCACTACTTTTCAAGGCGAGCCATCCCTTCCCTGCACAACCAAGTAGGGGACAAAATCAGGTGTGCACTGCGCAACGCCATCTGTGGCAAGGTGCACCGGACTACGGATACGTGGACCAGTAAGCACGGTCAGGGCCGTTATATCTCCATAAAAGCACACTGGGTAAATGCAGTGGCGGCTGGGCCTGAGGCGGATAGCAGTTTGCCGCATGTCCTTCCACCACCGAGGATTGCAGGGCGCTTCAGTTTGCCTCCTGTTGCTTCCTCCTCCTACTCTGCTTCCTCATCTTCTACCAGCTCCTCATCCGGTCAGCGTAACACCTTCACCACCAACTTCAGCACAGCCAGGGGTAAACCACAGCAGGCAGTTTTAAAATGTATCTGTTTGGGGGACAAACCGCGCAGGAGCTGTGGACGGGCCTTGAACAACAGACCGATGAGTGGTTTGTGCCAGTCAGCCTCAAGCCCGGCCTGGTGGTGTGCGATAATGGCGAAATCTGGTAGCAGCTCTGGGACTAACCGGTTTGACGCACATCCCTTGCCTGGCGCATGTGCTGAATTTGGTGGTGCAGAGATTCCTTAAAATTTACCCCGACATGTCAGAGCTGCTGCATAAAGTGCGGTCCGTCTGTGCGCGCTTTCGGCGTTCTCACCCTGCTGCTGCTCGCCTGTCAGCGCTGCAGCGTAACTTCGGCCTTCCTGCTCACCGACTCATATGCGACGTGCCCACAAGGCGGAACTCCACCTTGCACATGCTGGCCAGACTGTGCGAGCAGCAGCAGGCGATAGTGGAGTTTTAGCTGCAGCACGCACGGGTGAGTCGCTCGGCAGAAAAGCACCACTTCACCACCAATGACTGGGCCTCAATGCGAGACTTGTGTTCCTTGTTGCGCTGTTTCGAGTACTCCACCAACATGGCCAGTGCCGATAACGCCGTTCTCAGCGTTACTATCCCACTTCTATGCCTCCTTGAAAAAACGCTCCTGGCGATGATGGAAGAGTATGTGGCACAGGAGGAGGAGGAGTAAGAGCGATCATTTCGTAGGGTTTCCGGCCAGTCATTCCCAAGTGGCTCCGAGAGTGGGTTCCTGCACCCACAAACCCAAGGTACACAATTGTCTAGCCAGGGCACAGTTCTGGAGGATGAGGAGGTGGAGGATGAGGAGGAGGAGATCGAGGAGGATGAACCATGTTCACAGCAGGGTGGCACCCAGACCAGCTCATGGCCATCACTGGTGCGTGGATGAGGGGATACAGAGGACACAGACGATACACCTTCCAGAGGACAGCTTTTCATTGACTCTGGGCAGCCTGGCACACATGAGCGATTACATGCTGCAGTGTCTCCGCAACGACCGCCGAGTTGCCCACATTCTAACTTGTGCTAATTTTTGGGTGGCCAAGTTTCTGGATCCCCGTTACAAGGACAACGTACCGTCCTTAATTCCGTCGCTGGAGCGTGATCGTAAGATGCGCGAGTACAAGCGCACGCTGGTAGACGCGCTGCTGGTGGCATTCCTACCTGACAGCGGGGGCACAGTGGAAGCACAAGGCGAAGGCAGAGGACGAGGAAGAGGTCGACAACGCAACTGGGGCACCGCCAGCACCTCAAAAGGCAGGGTTAGCATGGCCGAAATGTGGAAAAGCTTTGTCAGCACGCCACAACAACCAGCACCACCAGCTGATATGGAACGTCTTAGCAGGAGGCAGCATTTCAACAACATGGTGGAGCAGTATCTGTGCACACGCCTACACGTACTGAATGACGGGTCTGCCCCCTTCAACTTCTGTGTCTCCAAATTGGGCACATGGCCTGAGCTTGTCCTTTACGCCTTGGAGTTGCTGGCCTGCCCTGCAGCCAGTGTATTATCTGAACGTGTGTTTAGCACGGCAGGGGGCGTCATCACAGACAAGCGCAGCCGCCTGTCCACAGCCAATGTGGACAAGCTCACGTTCATTAAAATGAACCAGGCATGGATCCCTCAGGACTTGTCCGTACCTTGTGCAGAATAGACATGTATACCGGCACTAAGCAGCCATTGTTATACTGCAGCGCAATTGCTCATGTTTGTATTTTGGATATTTCACACTCTTTTGGAGTGTACCTTAATTTTACAAAATTTAATTAAAACTAAAAACCTGTGTTGGCTATCTCGTCCTCCTCCACCGCCGCTTCCACCTACTCCGCTACGTCCACCGCCTCCTCAATTTCCCACTCCATATGGAACTTCACCTCATAAATCAATTAATTTTTTTTGTACGTGTTTTATTTTATATCATTTCACTACTTTGTCATTTACATTTTCAGGTGGAATTAAAACAATTAAATAAAATTGTCATTAATATTTTATTGTGAAATTCACCAATTTTTGGGTGTATAGTACCACTGCTATACCTAGTATGACGGTTAAAAAAAATAAAATAAATTGTCATTAACATTTTCTGGGTGTATAGTACCACTGCTATACCTAGTAGGCCGGTTAAAAAAAAAAAATGTCATTAACATTTTCTGGTGAATTTCACCAATTTTTGGGTGTATAGTACCACTGCTATACCTAGTAGGCCGGTTAACAAAAAATTTTATTTGCAGTTGAAATTCAACAATTTTTGGGTGTGAAGTACGACTGCTATACCTAGTAGACAGGTTAAGCAATAAAAAATTTGGTCTCTTACATTTTATGGTGAAATTCACTAATTTTTGGGTGTGATGTACCACTGCTCTACCTAGTAGGCCGGTTAAAAAAATAAAATAATTGTCATTAACATTTTCTGGTGAAATTCACCAATTTTTGGGTGTATAGTACCACTGCTATACCTAGTATGACGATTAAAATAAAATAAAAAATTGTCATTAACATTTTTTGGTGAAATTAACCAATTTTTGGGTGTATAGTACCACTGCTATACCTAGTAGGCCGGTTAAAAATAAAAATAAATTGTCATTAACATTTTCGGGTGAAATTAACCAATTTTTGGGTGTATTGTACCACTGCTATACCTAGTAGGCCAGTTAACAAAAAATAAATAAATTGTCAGTTACATTTTATAGTGAAATTCAGCAATTTTTTGGTGTGATGTACCACTGCTATACCTTTTAGACCGGTAAAAAAATAATAATAACATTTGTCAGTTACATTTTAGGGTCAAATTTACCAACTTTTGAGTGTACTATACCCCTCCTCTATTTAGTTGACAGCTTAATAAATTTCAATAATTTTTATTTTACATTAAACAACAGTTTTCTCTACCAAGTAGACAGGTTAATTAGGGTTGACATTATACCATTTTAGGCATGAATAAACCCCTGCTCTGCATAGGTGACAGGGAATAAAATTTCTGAAATGCTTCTTTAATTGATGCGCGCCACCTCCTTTGATTCAATGCTTAAACTTAAGCAAGTTGTATCACATTTAAGCTTCAATACTTTGTCCCACATTTCCGCTATACTCTTTTGGCCAACATTTGCGCCTCAATAGCTTTTCCCACAATTCCGCTTGACTGTTTTGGCCCACATTTGGGCTTCTGTAATTTGTCCCAAATTTGCGCCTCAATAACTTTTCCCACATTTCTTCTTGATCCCAAACTTTTTAAATAAATTTATCTCCCTTAAATTTGGTCTCTTTTTCTCACGCTCCCTCTCCGGCCTGGAACCCTGATTCCCCGCCACCCGTAATCACCATGGTAGGCGCATAAAAGAACATCGAAAGTTGATAGAGCAGATATCAAATTGGATCGTGAACATCACGGGGACGTGCGACATGGTGGGTGGGGCAGTAAGTATGCACACGCCTACACTAACTAACTGACAGGGGTCAGCCCCTGCAACTTCTGGGTCTCCAAAATGGGCACATGGCCTGAGCTTGCCCTTTACGCCTTGGAGGTGCTGGCCTGCCTTGCAGCCGGTGTATTGTCTGAACGTGTGTTTAGCACGACTGGAGGGTTATATTTCCCAATGTTTTGGGGTGTACCCTAATTGAAAAAAATTTAAATAAATTTAAAACCAAAAAGCAGTGTAGGCTATGTCCTCCTCCTCCACCGCCACTTCCACCTACACCGCCACATCCACCGCCTCCTCAAACTCCTTCTCCATATGGACCTGGTCCTCCTAGATCAAGATTTTTATTTTTTATTTTTACGTATTTTATGTTATTTTAAGTCATTTCCCTATCCACATTTGTTTGCAGAGCACTTGCCATGCTCTTAACCACATTTTGACGCCATTTGCAGCCCTCTAGCCCTTTCCATGACATTTTTACAACCATTTTAGTGCTCAAAAGCTCAGGTCCCCATTGACTTCAATGGGGTTCTGCTTCGGGGTCAAGTTTGGTTCAAGTTAGGGTCCCGAACTCGAACTTTTTTCCGAAGTTTGGCCGAACCCGTCGAACCCGAACATCCAGGTGTCCGCTCAACTCTACAAGACAGACATTTTGGGGTCTCGTAGGGATTGTGAAGAAAATATACTTAGGTAGAAAGTCAGGTTTTATCAATAATGACAGCATAGGGGCAGCTAAAGTGACTGTAGCCAGAGCCAGAGCTGATCATATATAGACTGCTGCACTGCACACAGATCATTTAACCCCTTAAGGACTGGGATCATTTTTACCTTAAGGACCAAGCCATTTTTTGCAAATCTGACCAGTGTCAATTTATGTGTGAATAACTTTAAAACGCTTTTACTTATCCAGGCCACTCTGAGATTCTTTTTTTGTCACATATTGTACTTCATGACACTGGTAAAATGGAGTCAAAAGAATTCATTTTTATTTATAGAAAAATACAAAATTTACCAAAACTTTGCAAATTTCCAAGTTTCAATTTCTCTACTTCTATAATACATAGTAATACCTCCAAAAATAGTTATTTATTTACATTACCCATATGTCTAATTCATGTTTGGATCATTTTGGGAATGCCATTTTATTTTTTGGGGACATTACAAGGCTTAAAAGTTTAGAAGCAAATCTTGAAATTTTTCTGAAATTTTCCAAAACCCACTTTTTAAGGACCAGAAGGTCTGAAGTCAATTTGTGAGGATTACATAATAGAAACCACTCAAAAATAATCCCATTTTAGAAACTACACCCCTCAAGGTATTCCAAACAGATTTTTACAAACTTTGTTAACCCTTTAGGTGTTCCAAGAAAGTTATTGGCAAATGGAGATGAAATTTCCGAATTTACATTTTTTGGCAAATTTTACATTTTAATCCATTTTTTACAGTAACAAAGCAAGGGTTAACAGCCAAACAAAACTCAATATTTATTGCCCTGATTCTGTACTTTATAGAAACACCCCATATGTGGTCATAAACTACTGTACGGGCACACGCAGGGCGCAGAAGGAAAGGAACACCATATTGTTTCTGGAAGGCAGATTTTGCTGGACTGGTTTATTTGCACCATGCCCCATTTGAAGCCCACATGATGCACCCCTAGAGGAGAAACTCCAAAACAGTGACCCCATTTTGGAAATCACACCCCACAAGGTATTCAAAACTGATTTTACAAACTTTGTTAACCGTTTAGGTGTTCCACAAGAGTTATTGGCAAATAGAGATGAAATTTCAGAATTTCAATTTGTTGGCAAATTTTTATTCATTTTTTCCAGTAACAAAGCAAGGGTTAACAGCCAAACAAAACTCAATATTTATTGCCCTGATTCTGTACTTTATAGAAACACCCCATATGTGGTGGTAAACTACTGTACGGGCACACGGCAAGGCGCAGAAGGAAAGGAACACACATGGTTTCTGGAAGGCAGATTTTGTTGGACTGGTTTATTTACACCATGTCCCATTTGAAGCCCCCTTGATGCACCCCTAGAGTAGAAACTCCAAAAAAGTGACCCCATTTTGGAAACTACGGGTTAATTTTTGCAGTTTTGCTGGGACTATTTTTAGGGTACATAAGATTTTTGGTTGCTCTATATTACATTTTTTTGAAGGCAAGGTTACCAAAAATTTTAATTCTGAAATTTCATCTCCATTTGCCGAAAACTCTTGTGGAACACCTAAAGGGTTAACAAAGTTTGCAAAATCTGTTTTGAATACCCTGAGGGGTCCAGTTTCTTAGATGCGGTCACTTTTATAGAGTTTCTACTCTAGGGGTACTTTTGGGGGGCTTCAAATGGGACATGGTGTCAAAAAAACAGTCCAGCAAAATCTGCCTTCCAAAAACCATATGGCGCTCCTTTCCTTGTGCACCCTGCCGTTTGGCCATACAGCATTTTACGACCACATATGGGGTGTTTATGAAAACTACAGAATCAGGGCAATAAATATTGAGTTTTGTTTGACTGTTAACCCTTGCTTTGTTAACAGAAAAAATTGATTAAAATGGAAAATTTGGCAAAAAATAGCTGTTTTGGCACAGTTTTTTTTGTTGTTGTTGTTGACTGTGTTCATTTGAGGGGTTAAGTCATGTGTTATTTTTATAGAGCAGATTCTTACGTACGCGGCAATACCTAATATGTCTACTTTTTTAAATGTATTTAGGTTTTTTAATATAATATCCTTTTTTAAACAAAAAAAAACAAAACATTTTAGTATCTCCATAGTCTGAGAGTCAGTTTTTTTTTTTTTTTTTTAGCCGATTGTCTTAGGTAGAGGCAAATTTTTTGCGGGATGAGATGACGGATTTATTGGCACTATTTTGGGGTGCATGTGACTTTTTGATCGCTTGCTATTACACTTTTTGTGATGTAAGTGGACAAAAAATAGTAATTTTTCCCAAAAAGTGTAATAGCAAGCGATCAAAAAGTCATATGCACCCCAAAATAGTGCCAATAAAACTGTCCTCTTATCCCGCAAAAAATTAGCCCCTACCTAAGACAATCGGCTAAAAACAAAAAAAATACTGACTCAGACTATGGAGATACTAAAATGATTTTTTTTTGTTGTTTAAAAAAGGATATTATAGTGTAAAACCTAAATAAATTGAAAAAAGTAGACATACAGTAAGACATACAGTATTAGGTATTGCCGCATACGTAAGAATCTGCTCTATAAAATAACACATGACCTAACCCCTCAGATAAACACAGTCAAAAAAATAAAATTTGCAACGCAATCGCATACAAAACTCACCCCACTCGCAGGCAAAATCGCACAATTTTCTCGCGACGCACCCGTGTGCAAGAGGCCTAAGGCCGACGTCTAAAACGCTGGTCTTAATATATGACCCCCATAGTGTTTATGAGTCAGGGAAAATACTTGGACTGAACTGACAGTTTCATTTTGTGATCTGCAGTCTCCTTTAACAAACCTCTGATCCATTAATCATTCCTCTGGACTAGACCACCTGTCATGGCAGAGGTTTCCATACCACAGAGGGCTGCCATTGTCAGCCGTTCATTCATTCAATCAGATGTGGCTCAATGAAGCAAAGTCACCTAAAGAACTCCTTTCAAAATCTTCACCTGATGTTGTTCAAGAAAACATTTACCCAGGCAGCTTGTTGTGCTTTTGAATAACAGCCAATTTATTCTACTCTGCATCATATTTGCTTTTCTTTAGGAAAAAGTCCATCCTTCGTGTACCATATGTCTTCATTACTAACAATATGCTAGCAGTCAGATGCATATAAACTAATAAAAAATATGTAAATTGTGGAAATATAATGAATAATGAATGATTAAATACAAAGGTTTGATAATTTATTTCTGCATGTTATGCAAAATGCTTGCTCATATTTTCTTGACTTAAGCACATTCTACACACGTTCTGTTGTGTGCCGCATGCATTATAACCATAAAAATTGTATAATATTTTAATTTGTTATTTTAGCTACAATGTTTTACAAAGTCAATAGGTACGGACTGAAGAAAATATTGTCAGCATCAAAATATGTATTTTTTCTTGACTAACTTTAACAGGGGAATTGCAGGTAAGAAACCCAAGATGTCCACCAAAACCACCAATAAATGAGCTTTAGGGCTCATGCACGCGACCGTATGTATTTTGTGGTCCGCAAAACACGGATCCACAAAAATACGGATGACGCTCGTGTGCATTGTGTATTATGCGGAACGGAACAGTTGGCCCCTAATAAAATAGTTCTATCCTTATCCTTTTTGCAGAAAAGATATATGGAAATGGAATGCACAAGGAGTAACTTTTTTTTGAGGACTCATTGTAAAGAATAGTTACACTCCACATACGCAAAAAAAAGGAAACGGACATCTGCAAACATCTGCAAAAAAAACGTAACGGACATGAAAATATAAATTTTTTTGTGTGCATGAGCCCTTATTCTGATGCTTGCACCCTCTTATAGTGATGCAACTGAAGCCTGGTTACAGATGTTTCATGCTGGGTGTAAAGGTGCATTCACATGACCATATGGATTGTGCAGTGTACAAAACGCAGATATGCAAAAAATACGGATGATAGCCGCATGACTGTGTTGCTTAATTTTTTTGTGTGGATCCATTGTAACAATGCCTATTCTTGTACACAGGACAGACAACAATAGGACATGTTTTATTTTTTTTGCGAGACTGCGGAACAGAAATACGGATCCGGACAGCACACAGTAGCTTGTTTGCATTTTTTGCGCATCCATTGAAATGAATGGGTCTGCAAAAATACGGTCATGTGAATGGGGCCTAACTGGTACCAACTCCTACTCTAGTACCTGGGACCTCTAATCCTGGTCTTAACCCCTTAAAAGCTATGGCTAATAGTGACTCCAGCACCTAAGGCACCCTCTGTCATTTCATCAGTGCACTCAATCGGTTTGAATGGGACCCAGGGGCCTCCAGGTCTACTATGTAAGGAAACCATACATTTTAGGCTCTGTCTACCCATGTAACAAATTAATAGCAAAGACAGGTGCACTCTGCGGTCTTACTAAACCCTCAAACTGATTTTAAAATTGAGAGATTAGTCAACATGCACATGTCCTACGGTGTAGGACATGTCTAAGCCCGGGCACCACGCCAAGGTTTCTCAAGTAGCCCGGGACCTAACACTCTACTAACTGAGCCGTATGGGCAATACCAGGAGCCAGTGGGCAAATTACAGGAGCATGAGGCTGACTCACAAACAACTCACCAGTTACCTCCAGCATGTAACCATGCTTGCAATGGGAGGAGGGAGGAGTCTGCGAGTCCCACTCAAGACTGACTGATATAGCCCAGGCCTCACAGGTGCACCTAAATGTGGCCTGTAGATGGAAAACAGGCACATTTAAATTGGAGTTTATACACCTCCAGGAATCTCAATATATACAAACTGAAAAGACTAGCGTGGTATTAGCAGGAGGTGCTCAAGCCCACATGCAGTCGTGCATATATATAGGGGAGCAAATCCTGCACTTGTGGCCCGTTGCTAATGGCTATCCCCAGCAAAAATGCATACGGTGGAGGATGCCCGCAGCGAACCACAAGTACCACAATAGACATCCTACACAAGGTAGCAATTGTGTGGATGTCATAATCAATATAACAATATAACAAATTAATAGCAAAGACAGGTGCACTCTGCGGTCTTACTAAACCCTCAAACTGATTTTAAAATTGAGAGATTAGTCAACATGTCCTACGGTGTAGGACATGTCTAAGCCCGGGCACCACGCCAAGGTTTCTCAAGTAGCCCGGGACCTAACACTCTCCTAACTGAGTACCTGGGACCTCTAATCCTGGTCTTAACCCCTTAAAAGCTATGGCTAATAGTGACTCCAGCACCTAAGGCACCCTCTGTCATTTCATCAGTGCACTCAATCGGTTTGAATGGCACCCAGGGGCCTCCAGGTCTAATATGTAAGGAAACCATACATTTTAGGCTCTGTCTACCCATGTGACCATTGTAAACTATTGACCTCAGCAATCTCTTGTGTGGTAGACCAGCACATCATCTGTGCAGCACAAGGGATGTATATGGTAAGGTGTTTAATAGGTAATTTTCTATTATTTTATGGCATTTCTCACCCCTTGGCCAGATTTATGATGCTTGCAGAAAACCCCAAAGGGAACTTAAGAAATATGACATCAAATATGATACACGTGTATTCAATATGCTGTTATTTACATAAGGGCTAATGTGCATGTTTTGTTCAACAATCCATGTTGCCCAGATAGTGTCACACCTGTGACAGGTGTTAGAATGTCTGAAAGACTGACTGCACATGAGTGATCTGACAGCCTCTTTTGGTTTCACTTTGTCTGAGTGTTGCTGGTATGTCCACACCTCCTGTTCAGGTGTGGATCATGTGACCTTTACCTCTCCCTATTTAGTCTGACTTTACCCATCACTCCTTGCTCTGGATAGCTTAATTTGGTTTTGGAAGAGCTGGAGTGTGGTTCTGGTTGAAGTCCTGTTCATCCATCATCCTCAGAAGTTAAGTTTTCTAGGCCTCAGCGAGATGCTGGTTCCTTCACCAGGGAAGGAACGGGTTGTCTCTGCCCTGTCATTACCTTTAAGGCATCCGAGGGTTACCAGGGTTTTCTAGGTTCCTATGTATGGGCATCTCTACCATCGAGAGGTGCCCATACGGATAGGAGTTAGGGCCAGGGTCAGGGTTTTATAGGTGGTGACCATTTTCCTTCCCTAGCGGTGAGGCCTAGTGTCTTTCCTCTTCCTTCTTGTTGTCTTTTGGTGTTCTCCCCTACTACATCCGTGACATTATCCAGAGCCAATACTGCCATTTTTTGTTCTGATCTGTGCAGCTATGGATACTATGTCTGCACTGGTTGAACAGCTGCAGAATCTGACTTTGGAGGTAGCAGACCTCCTCGTGATGGTCTTGCAGATTCAGTGTCCATAGGCTACTGGTTCCGTGATTCTAACGAAAATCTGAAGGCGCTCATGGGGTGGGGGATATACTCATGTGATATACTCATGTGTTCAGACGCGTTTCTTCAGAGGATGCCCCAAGATTCATCAGGGGACACGGGGCAATTACTGCAGTCAGGGTATGGCTGAGTCTGAGGATAACATTAAAGGTAGAAAAACCAAAGTAAGTAAAGTAACGTAGTGCCTCCATGGCCCCATGAGGGCTGACTGATGGAGGTTCATCTATGCTACGTTACTTTACTTACTTTGTTTTTTTTACCTTTAATGTTATCCTCAGACTCAGCCATACCCTGACTGCAGTAATTGCCCCGTGTCCCCTGATGAATCTTGGGGCATCCTCTGAAGAAACGCGTCGGGACACATGAGTATATCCCCCACCCCATCCCCTTGCAGTGGATTTATTGTGGTGTTACGTCTCTATTATTTTGTACATATGTGGTTCCCCTGGACGGGCTTCCTTCATTTTTTCTTTCCTGTGATAGGGCCTTATTAGGGTTACCTATACAGGAAGAGAGTTCCAGTCTGGGCCACCCCTTGCGGGGCTTTTTGGACCCCGTCCTGTGGACACACTTTGTAGGGCGGACCAGGACAAGCAGGGAGGCAATAGGGCCAGTTGTTTAGACACTCTGACACAGTCTCGCCCGTCTTGCCACTATCGGTCCAGTCCACCACCCACATTTTTTGTTTGTTTATGTAATTGTCTATGCTTACTCACCACACTTGGTTGAGTGTGTGCATGTCTTACTTGTTGTACGTCTGTAGGGGCCGTCTTTTATCTCCTATACGCCAATAAAAGTTAAGTTTTTACTAAGTATACTGCCCCTCATAGTTTTTTCCTGATTGATAATTGAGCAGTACTTAGGGAGACACTACTGCCTTTCCTGATTGACCATCTTTAATCCGGTTTTTGGGGTTTACCAACTACTACTGTAAATTTATCTTGAACGATTCAACGGTGGTTAAACCTTTAACAGACATGACTAGGAATGGTGCTGATATTTCTATCTGGTCTGATGCGGCATTACAGGCCTTTTTTGGTGTGAAAGAATGCTTCGCTTCGGTCCCTATTGAGGTGCAACCAGACGTGTCTCAGCCATTTATTGTTGAGGTTGACGCATCCGAGGTAGGGGTAGAAGCAATCTTGTCGCAGGGTATTTCACACAGTAAAAGCATTTTTCTCTAAAAACTCTTGACTGCTGAAAGGAATTATGATGTGGGGAATAGGGAATTGCCTGGGGGGGGGGTGACCCTAGTCCCATTTTATCTGAAGGGGTAGTCAAAACCGCTCTTTATCCTGATCTCGAGGCCATGGTGTTGGAGGCACAGGAGGATGCTCCAACTCTTGTTCTCCGGGGAAATTGTTTGTTCCCTCTGAATTACGTCACAAGGTGTTCGAGGAACATCACTGTACGGTGCTTGCTGGGCACCCTGAAAGCAGATCGACTGTCGATCTCATCTCTCGCAGATTATGGCGGCTGGGGTTTGCGTAAGTGTGTTGAGGACTATGTGTCAACCAGTGGTACCTGTGCACGTGCTAAGGTGACACATACTTGGCCTTCCGGATCTCTGCTTCCATTGCCCATCCCGTCCAGACCTTGGACCCATTTTTCCATGGATTTTATCACAGATTTATCAAATTCTTTGGGAAAAAACGTGATTCTGGAGGTTGTCGATCGTTTTAGTAAAATGGCACACTCTTTCCTCTTCCATCTTGTTGTCTTTTGGTGTTCTTTCCAAATACATCCATGACAGATAGACTGCCATAGGCAGCCATTTTTATACATCCCACATTAGGAAGATGTTTTCTCATAAAAGCATGACTTCTAGGTGTTATGATCAGCAGGGATTTCCTGAATGTCTCATCTTCTCCTGTTTACTTGCATTGCTTATGGAAGCTGAAATGCAACTTCCTTATACATGATCTCTGGGTCAGACGATCACCATGCTCAACTTTCTTAATTTAGGAAGCGTTATTTTTTATTGGCTAGCTTATATATTTTTGTTTTATATACCAGATATACTGCAGTATGAACTCTGTTCATTTGTATCCAGAATCCTTAGTACTCCTTTGAATCTTGTTTCTAACCTTAATTTTTTTTTGTGTCTGAGAAGTATGGTTCTGGTAGTATTCTAGCCCTTTCAATGCTGCTAGCTTTGAAGTATGTTGTTTTACCATGGAATATATTAACCCCTTAAAGATAATCTGTCACCAGTGACCTCCCTATCAATTGGTTTTTATAGAAACATAGCTGTGGTTCACCTGATTGAAATGCTGGTGAGGCTCTGATTCCAAGTTCTGATACTTTTTTTCAATATGAAAATTAGGTGTTTGGTGCAATGAGAGCAGCACCGCTGCTCTTGTTATACCCAAGCTCCACTCCTTTATGTGGACAGTCCATCTCCCGCTGCTTTGCCACTTCCAGGCCCTGTCAAAGAAAGAAGCCAGGCCAAAAAATGGAGTGTAGCTTGGGTGTAACAAGTGCAACATTGATGTTATTAACGCACCAAAGGCCTAATTTGCATATTATGAAAAGTTTAAAAACAGAGGAAAAGAGCCTCAGATCAGCAAAAGTAAAACTGTGTTTTAAATAGCTGAACTACAGCTATGTGTCTATTTAAACAGTTGGGTACGGAGGTCATTAGTAACAGATTTTCTTTTTTATTTTTTTTAATTTTTCTGGTAAGGGTCTTATATGTGAGGGCTCGTTTTTTTGCAGGATGAGCTTACGTTTTCATTGGTACCATTTTGGGTTACATAAGACTTTTTGATTGCTCAATACTCAAGACAAGATGACCATAAAATAGCTGTTCTGGCATTTGTTTTTCTTTTATGGTGTTTACTGGATATTTTTATAGAGCTGGTTGTAACACAGTGACACCAAATATGTCTATTTTTTTTCACTGACAAATGTAAGGTTATGCACATGGGTAGGAATAATACAAGTCACCCGTACATACTAAATGGTAAAACACTGGGCAACACTGACATGGAAAAGGACCTAGGAATTTTAGTGAACAGCAAACTAAGCTGTAAAAAAGCTGCTGCCAAGGCCAATAAGATAATGGGTTGAATCAAAAGGGGCATAGATGCCCATGATGAGAACATAGTCCTACCACTTTACAAATCACTGGTCAGACCACACATGGAGTACTGTGTATAGTTCTGGGCTCCTGTGAGCAAGACAGACATAGCAGAGCTGGAGAGGGTTCAGAGGAGGGCAACTAAAGTAATTACAGGAATGAGGAAATTACAGTACCCTGAAAGATTATCAAAATTGGGGTTATTCACAGCTGAGGGGTGATTTAATTACTATGTATAAATATATCAGGGGTCAGTACAGAGATCTCTCCCATCATATATTTATCCCCAGGACTGTGACTGTGACAAGGGGACATCCTCTGTGCCTCGAGAAAAGAAGGTTTGTACGCAAACATAGAAGAGGATTCTTTACGGTAAGAGTAGTGAGACTATGGAACTCTCTGCCTGAGGAGGTGGTGATGGTAAGTTCACTAAAAAAGTTCAAGCTGGGCCTGGATGTATTTCTGGAGTGTAATAATATTACAGGCTATAGCTAGTAGAGAGGGGTCGTTGATCCAGGGAGTTATTCTGATTGCCTGGGGAATTGTGGGGAAAATTGCCTTCTACCTTACAGTTTTTTTTTTGCCTTCCTCTGGATTAAGTTACAGGATAACAGGCCTAACTGGATGGACAAATGTCTATTTACGGCCTTATATACTATGTTACTATGTTACTTTTTTCAATAGTAAATGGTTTAACCAGTTCAGGACACACCTTCAGGACGCAGTCTAATTTTGCAAATCTGACATGTTTCACTTTATGTGGTAATAACTTTAAAACGCTTTTACTTATCCAAGCCATTTTGAGATAGTTTTCTCGTCACATATTGTACTTCATGACAGTAGCAAAATTGAGTCAAAATATTTCATTTTAATTTATTTTAAAAAATACCATACTTAAAATTAAGAAGAATTATCAAATTTTCACATTTGAATTTCTTTACTTTTATAATAGATAATTATACCTCCAAAAATAGTTATTACTTTACATTCTACATATGTCCATTTCATGTTTGGATAATTTTGAAAATTACATTTTATTTTTTGGGACGTTAGAAAGCTTAGAAGTTTAGAAGAAAATCTTAAATTTTTTTAAGAAAATTTCCAAAACCCAATTTTTTCAGGACCAGTTCAGTTATGAAGTCACTTTCTGGGGCTTACATATTAGAAACCACCCATAAATCACCACATTTTAGAAACTACACCCCTCAAGCTATTCAAAACTGATTTTACAAACTTTGTTAAACCTTTAGGTGTTCATCAAGAATTAAAGGAAAATGTAGATGAAATTTTAGAATTTCATTTTATCTGCAGATTTTCTATTTTATCCATTTTTTCCAGTAACAAACCAAGGGTTAACAGCCAAAAAAACCCTCAATATTTATTGCCCTGATTCTGTAGTTTACAGAAACACCCTATATTTGGTCGTAAAGGGCACACGGCAGGGCGCAGAAGGAAAGGAACGCCATATGGTTTTTTGGAAGTCATATTTCACTGGCATAATTTTAAGTTGCAATGTCACATTTGAAGACCCCCTGATGCACCCCTAGAGTAGAAATTCCAAAATAGTGAACCCATTTTGGAAACTACACCCCTCAAGGTATTCAAAATAGATTTTGCAAACTTTTTTTTAACCCTTATGGTGTTTCACAAGAATTAAAGGAAAATGTAGATGTAATTTCAGAATTTCACTTTTTTGGCAGATTTTCCATTTTAATCCATTTTTTTCTGCTAACAAAGCAAGGGTTAACAGCCAAAAAAAACTCTATATTGATTACCCTGATTCTTTAGTTTACAGAAAAACCCCATATGCGGTCGTGAACTGCTATATGGGCACACGGCAGGACGCAGAAGGAAAGGAACGCCATATGGTTTTTGGAAGGCTGATTTCACTTGGATAATTTTAAGCTGCCATGTCACATTTGAAGATCCCCTGATGCACCCCTAGAGTAGAAACTTCCCCAAAAAACACCCAATTTTGGAAACTACGGGATAAGGTGGCAGTTTTGTTGATACTATTTTAGGGTACAAGGGCAAGGCAACAAAAAATTGCTGTTTTGACACTGTTTTTATTTTTTGTTATTCACAATGTTCATCTGACTGGTTAGATCATGTGGTATTTTTATAGAGCAGGTTGTTACGGATGCGATAATACCAAATATGACACTTTTTTTGGGTTGTTTGTTTCAGTTTTGCATAATAAAGCATTTTTGAAAAAAAATATTTTTTTAGTATCTCCATATTGTGAAAGCCATATATATATATTTTTTTAGCGACTGTCTTATGTAAGAGCTTATTTTTTTCAGTATGAAATGATGATTTCATTGGTACTATTTTGGGGTGCTTATCACTTTTTGATCGCTTGGTATTACACTTTTTGTGATGTAAGGTGACAAAAAATTGCTTTTTTTGACACACTTTTTAATATTTTTTATGGTATTTACCTGAGGGGTTAGTTCATGTTACATTTTTATATAGCAGGTTCTTACGGACATGGCGATACCTAATATGTATACTTTTTTATTCATTTAAGTTTTACACTAACAGCATTTTTTAAACAAAAAAAATCATATTTTATTCTCTCCATATTCTGAGAGCCATAGTTTTTTTTTTTTTTGGGCGATTGTCCTAGGTAGGGTATAATTTTTTGCAGGATGAGATTATGGTTTGATTTGTATCAGTTTTGGGTGTGTGACTTTTTGATCACTTGGTATTACACTTTTTGTGATGTAAGGTGACAAAACATATTTTTTTTACACCGTTTTTATTTTTATTTTATTTACGGTGTTTAGGTCATGTGATATTTTCATAGAGCAGGTCGTTGCGGATGTGGCAATGCCTAATATGTGTACTTTTTTTATTTATCTAAGTTTTAGTGTCTCCACAATTTGAAAGCCATAGTATTTTTTTATTTTTTGGGCGATTGTCTTAGGCAGGGTATTATTTTTGCGTGATGAGATGACGGTTTGATTGGCACTATTTTGGGGTGCATATGACCTTTTGATCGCTTACTATTGATGGATAGCTTGGTAATATTCTGGTGACAAAATGTTTTTTAGCATTTTTTTTATTTTTTTACGGTGTTCACCTGAAGGGTTATGTCATGTGATATTTTTATAGATCCGGTCCTTACGGATGTGGCAATACATAATATGTGTACTTTTTTATTTATTTAAGTTTTAAACAATAAAATCATTTTTAAAACAAAAAAAAATCATGTTTTAGTGTCTCCATATTCTGAGAGCCATAGTTTTTTTTTATTTTCTGAGTGATTGTCTTATGTAGGGTATAATTTTTGCTGGATACGATGGCGGTTTGATTGGCACTATTTTGCGGTGCATATGACTTTTTGATTGCTTACTATTACACTTTTTGTGATGTAAGGTGACAAAAAATGGCTTTTTGACACCATTTTTATTTTATCTTTTTTACGGTGTTCACCTGAGGGGTTAGATTATGTGGTATTTTTATAGATCAGGTTGTTACGGACGCGGCGATACCTAATATATCTACTTTTCTTATTTTCCTTTAACACAATAAAAGCATTTTTAAAACATAAAATCATGTTTTAGTGTCTCCATAGTCTGAGAGCCATATATATATATTTTTTTGGGGCGATTGTCTTAGGTAGGGGCTCGATTTTTGCAGGATGAGGTAACGGTTAGATTGGTACTATTCTGGGGGGGCATACGCCTTTTTGATCGCTGCGTGTTGCACTTTTAGTCATGCAAGGTGACAAAAAGATGTTTTTTTTAGCACAGTTTTAATTACTACTTTTTTAACAGTGTTCACCTGAGGGGTTAGGTCATGTGATATTTTTATAGAGCCAATCGATATGGATGCGGCGACACCTAATATGTCTACTTTTCTTATTTTCCTTATTTAAAAAAAATAAAATCTTTGTATTGAAAAATTAATATACAAAAAAAATCTGAAATTCATCTAATGTATACATTCAATATACAGTATATCCAACATTGTTTATCAATAATGATAGGTACCTGAAGTGTTCATGTCGGCTGGACATGTGAGGGGTAGCACACCTATTGATGGTACCAGTAGACATAGCTACATAGTTACTGTACTGTCCCTTCAACCAAGGGATAGGTGGGGATGCAAATTTTAGAAAAAGTGAAATGGAATTAAACCCAGATTTCCACACATTTTCATAAGAATTAATGTATACTTTTAAGAATTTTTCTAAGCCCTTTTTGAAACTGCCCACTGTCCCTGTGGTGACCACGTCCTGAGATAGACGATTCCATAGATTCATAGTTTTTACAGTATGTAACGCATCATTAATGAATGACAAAGTAGTAACAGACAAGTACTGTGCATTTAAATATATACTGTAGATCTTTAAACTAAACTAAAGTGTTATACAACTAAACTAAACTTTTATGCAACTTTATTTAAAAATGCCCCAAATGCCCTAAAATCATTTTTATAATATACTTTATTAATGGATTTTGCTCTTTTAACCACCTCAGCCCCCCTAGCTTAAACACCCTTAATGACCAGGCCACTTTTTACACTTCTGACCTACACTACTTTAACCGTTTATTGCTCGGTCATGCAACTAACCACCCAAATGAATTTTACCTCCTTTTCTTCTCACTAATAGAGCTTTCATTTGGTGGTATTTCATTGCTGCTGACATTTTTACTTTTTTTGTTATTAATCGAAATTTAACGATTTTTTTGCAAAAAAATGCCATTTTTCACTTTCAGTTGTAAAATTTTGCAAAAAAAACGACATCCATATATAAATTTTTCACCTAAATTTATTGTTCTACATGTCTTTGATAAAAAAAAAATGTTTGGGTAAAAAAAATGGTTTGGGTAAAAGTTATAGCGTTTACAAACTATGGTACAAAAATGTGAATTTCCGCTTTTTGAAGCAGCTCTGACTTTCTGAGCACCTGTCATGTTTCCTGAGGTTCTACAATGCCCAGACAGTAGAAAAACCCCACAAATGACCCCATTTCGGAAAGTAGACACCCTAAGGTATTTGCTGATGGGCATAGTGAGTTCATAGAACTTTTTATTTTTTGTCACAAGTTAGCGGAAAATTATGTTTTTTGTTTTTTTTCTTACAAAGTCTCATATTTCACTAACTTGTGACAAAAAATAAAAACTTCCATGAACTCACTATGCCCATCACAAAATACCTTGGGGTGTCTTCTTTCCAAAATGGGGTCACTTGTGGGGTAGTTATACTGCCCTGGCATTTTAGGGGCCCAAATGCGTGCAAAGTAATTTGAAATCAAAATCTGTAAAAAATGGCCGGTGAAATCCGAAAGCTGCTCTTTGGAATGTGGGCACCTTTGCCCACCTAGGCTGCAAAAAAGTGTCACACAAGTGGTATTGCTGTACTCAGGAGAAGTTGGGCAATGTTTTTTGGGGTGTCATTTTACATATACCCATGCTTGGTGAGAGAAATATCTTGGCAAAAGACAACTTTTCCCATTTTTTTATACAAAGTTGGCATTTGACCAAGATATTTATCTCACCCAGCATGGGTATATGTAAAATGACACCCCAAAACACATTGCCCAACTTCTCCTGAGTACGGCAATACCACATGTGTGACACTTTTTTGCAGCCTAGGTGGGCAAAGGGGACCACATTCCAAAGAGCACCTTTAGGATTTCCCAGGTCATTTTTTACACATTTTGATTTCAAACTACTTACCACACATTAGGGCCCCTAGAATGCCAGGGCAGTATAACTACCCCACAAGTGACACCATTTTGGAAAGAAGACACCCCAAGGTATTCTGTGAGGGGCATGGCGAGTTCCTAGAATTTTTTATTTTTTGTCACAAGTTAGCGGAAAATGATGATTTCTTTTTTTTCTTACAAAGTCTCATATTCCACTAACTTGTGACAAAAAATAAAAACTTCCATGAACTCACTATGCCCATCACGAAATACCTTGGGCTGTCTTATTTCCAAAATGGGGTCACTTGTGGGGTAGTTATACTGCCCTGGCATTTTATGGGCCCGAATGAGTGAGAAGTAGTTTGAAATCAAAATCTGTAAAAAATGGCGGGTGAAATCCAAAAGGTGCTCTTTGGAATGTGGGCCCCTTTGCCCACCTAGGCTGCAAAAAAGTGTCACACATCTGGTATTGCCGTACTCAGGAGAAGTTGGGCAATGTGTTTTGGGGTGTCATTTTACATATACCCATGCTGGGTGAGATAAATATCTCGGTCAAATGCCAACTTTGTATAAAAAAATGGGAAAAGTTGTCTTTTGCCAAGATTTTTCTCTCACCCAGCATGGGTACATGTAAAAAGACACCCCAAAACACATTGCCCAACTTCTCCTGAGTACGGGGATACCAGATGTGTGACACTTTTTTGCAGCCTAGGTGGGCAAAGGGGCCCACATTCCAAAGAGCACCTTTCGGATTTCACCGGCCATTTTTTACAGATTTTGATTTCAAACCACTTCTCACGCATTCAGCCCCTAAAATGCCAGGGCAGTATAACTACCCCACAAGTGACCCCATTTTGGAAAGAAGACACCCCAAGGTATTCCGTGAGGGGCATGGCGAGTTCCTAGAATTTTTTATTTTTTGTCACAAGTTAGCGGAAAATGATGATTTTTTTTTTTCTTACAAAGTCTCATATTCCACTAACTTGTGACAAAAAATAAAAACTTCCATGAACTCACTATGCCCATCACGAAATACCTTGGGGTGTCTTCTTTCCAAAATGGGGTCACTTGTGGGGTAGTTATACTGCCCTGGCATTTTAGGGGCCCAAATGCGTGCAAAGTAATTTGAAATCAAAATCTGTAAAAAATGGCCGGTGAAATCCGAAAGCTGCTCTTTGGAATGTGGGCACCTTTGCCCACCTAGGCTGCAAAAAAGTGTCACACAAGTGGTATTGCTGTACTCAGGAGAAGTTGGGCAATGTTTTTTGGGGTGTCATTTTACATATACCCATGCTTGGTGAGAGAAATATCTTGGCAAAAGACAACTTTTCCCATTTTTTTATACAAAGTTGGCATTTGACCAAGATATTTATCTCACCCAGCATGGGTATATGTAAAATGACACCCCAAAACACATTGCCCAACTTCTCCTGAGTACGGCAATACCACATGTGTGACACTTTTTTGCAGCCTAGGTGGGCAAAGGGGACCACATTCCAAAGAGCACCTTTAGGATTTCCCAGGTCATTTTTTACACATTTTGATTTCAAACTACTTACCACACATTAGGGCCCCTAGAATGCCAGGGCAGTATAACTACCCCACAAGTGACACCATTTTGGAAAGAAGACACCCCAAGGTATTCTGTGAGGGGCATGGCGAGTTCCTAGAATTTTTTATTTTTTGTCACAAGTTAGCGGAAAATGATGATTTCTTTTTTTTCTTACAAAGTCTCATATTCCACTAACTTGTGACAAAAAATAAAAACTTCCATGAACTCACTATGCCCATCACGAAATACCTTGGGCTGTCTTATTTCCAAAATGGGGTCACTTGTGGGGTAGTTATACTGCCCTGGCATTTTATGGGCCCGAATGAGTGAGAAGTAGTTTGAAATCAAAATCTGTAAAAAATGGCGGGTGAAATCCAAAAGGTGCTCTTTGGAATGTGGGCCCCTTTGCCCACCTAGGCTGCAAAAAAGTGTCACACATCTGGTATTGCCGTACTCAGGAGAAGTTGGGCAATGTGTTTTGGGGTGTCATTTTACATATACCCATGCTGGGTGAGATAAATATCTCGGTCAAATGCCAACTTTGTATAAAAAAATGGGAAAAGTTGTCTTTTGCCAAGATTTTTCTCTCACCCAGCATGGGTACATGTAAAAAGACACCCCAAAACACATTGCCCAACTTCTCCTGAGTACGGGGATACCAGATGTGTGACACTTTTTTGCAGCCTAGGTGGGCAAAGGGGCCCACATTCCAAAGAGCACCTTTCGGATTTCACCGGCCATTTTTTACAGATTTTGATTTCAAACCACTTCTCACGCATTCAGCCCCTAAAATGCCAGGGCAGTATAACTACCCCACAAGTGACCCCATTTTGGAAAGAAGACACCCCAAGGTATTCCGTGAGGGGCATGGCGAGTTCCTAGAATTTTTTATTTTTTGTCACAAGTTAGCGGAAAATGATGATTTTTTTTTTTCTTACAAAGTCTCATATTCCACTAACTTGTGACAAAAAATAAAAACTTCCATGAACTCACTATGCCCATCACGAAATACCTGGGGGTGTCTTCTTTCCAAAATGGGGTCACTTGTGGGGTAGTTATACTGCCCTGGAATTTTAGGGGCCCGAATGAGTGAGAAGTAGTTTGAAATCAAAATCTGTAAAGCCCCTAAAATGCCAGGGCAGTATAACTACCCCACAAGTGACCCCATTTTGGAAAGAAGACACCCCAAGGTATTTCGTGATGGGCATAGTGAGTTCATGGAAGTTTTTATTTTTTGTCACAAGTTAGTGGAATATGAGACTTTGTAAGGAAAAAAAAAATCATCATTTTCTGCTAACTTGTGACAAAAAATAAAAAATTCTAGGAACTCGCCATGCCCCTCACGGAATACCTTGGGGTGTCTTCTTTCCAAAATGGGGTCACTTGTGGGGTAGTTATACTGCCCTGGCATTTTAGGGGCCCTAATGTGTGGTAAGTAGGTAAATGACCTGTGAAATCCGAAAGGTGCGCTTCGGAATGTGGGCCCCTTTGCCCACCTAGGCTGCAAAAAAGTGTCACACATGTGGTATCGCCGTATTCAGGAAAAGTTGGGCAATGTGTTTTGGGGTGTATTTTTACAGATACTCATGCTGGGTGAGAGAAATATCTCGGCAAAAGACAACTTTTCCCATTTTTTATACAAAGTTGGCATTTAACCAAGATATTTATCTCACCCAGCATGGGTATATGTAAAATGACACCCCAAAACACATTGCCCAACTTCTCCTGAGTACGGCGATACCAGATGTGTGACACTTTTTTGCAGCCTAGATGCGCAAAGGGGCCCACATTCTTTTTATGAGGGCATTTTTAGACATTTGGATCCCAGACTTCTTCTCACGCTTTAGGGCTCCTAAAATGCCAGGGCAGTATAAATACCCCACATGTGACCCCATTTTGGAAATAAGACACCCCAAGGTATTCAATGAGGGGCATGGCGAGTTCATATAATTTTTTTTTTTTTTGGCACAAGTTTTTTGATTATTTTTTTTTTCTCACAAAATCTCCCTTTCCGCTAACTTGGGACAAAAATTTCAATCTTTCATGGACTCAATATGCCCCTCAGCGAATACCTTGGGGTGTCTTCTTTCCGAAATAGGGTCACATGTGGGGTATTTATACTGCCCTGGCATTCTAGGGGCCCTAAAGCGTGAGAAGAAGTCTGGAATATAAATTTCTAAAAAATTTTACGCATTTTGATTCCGTGAGGGGTATGGGGAGTTCATGTGAGATTTTATTTTTTGACACAAATTAGTGGAATATGAGACTTTGTAAGAAAAAAAAAAAAATTTCCGCTAACTTGGGCCAAACAAATGTCTGAATGGAGCCTTACAGGGGGGTGATCAATGACAGGGGGGTGATCAATGAGGGGGGGGTGATCAGGGAGTCTATATGGGGTGATCACCCCCCTGTCATTGATCACCCCCCTGTAAGGCTCCATTCAGACGTCCGTATGTGTTTTGCGGATCCGATCCATGTATCAGTGGATCCGTAAAAATCATATGGATGTCTGAATGGAGCCTTACAAGGGGGTGATCAATGACAGGGGGGTGATCAATGACAGGGGGGTGATCAGGGAGTCTATATGGGGTGATCACCCCCCTGTCATTGATCACCCCCCTATAAGGCTCCATTCAGATGTCCGTATGTGTTTTGCGGATCCGATCCATGTATCCGTGGATCCGTAAAAAACATACGGACATCTGAATGGAGCCTTACAGGGGGGTGATCAATGACAGGGGGGTGATCAGGGAGTCTATATGGGGTGATCACCCCCTGTCATTGATCACCCCCCTGTAAGGCTCCATTCAGACGTCCGTATGTGTTTTGCGGATCCGATCCATGTATCAGTGGATCCGTAAAAATCATACGGACGTCTGAATGGAGCCTTACAAGGGGGTGATCAATGACAGGGGGGTGATCAGGGAGTCTATATGGGGTGATCACCCCCCTGTAAGGCTCCATTCAGACGTCTGTATGTGTTTTGTGGATCCGATCCATGTATCCGTGGATCCGTAAAAAACATACGGACATCTGAATGCAGCCTTACAAGGGGGTGATCAATGACAGGGGGGTGATCAATGACAGGGGGGTGATCAGGGAGTCTATATGGGGTGATCACCGCCATCATTGATCACCCCCTGTAAGGCTCCATTCAGACGTCCGTATGTGTTTTGCGGATCCGATCCATGTATCAGTGGATCCGTAAAAATCATATGAACGTCTGAATGGAGCCTTACAGGGGGGTGATCAATGACAGGGGGGTGATCAGGGAGTCTATATGGAGTGATCACCCCCGTCATTGATCACCCCCCTGTAAGGCTCCATTCAGACGTCCGTATGTGTTTTGCGGATACGATCCATGTATCAGTGGATCCGTAAAAATCATACGGACGTCTGAATGGAGCCTTACAGGGGGGTAATCAATGACAGGGGGGTGATCAATGACAGGGGGGTGATCAGGGAGTCTATATGGGGTGATCAGCGGTGAATAAAGGGTTAATAATTGACGGGGGGGTGTAGTGTAGTGTGGTGCTTGGTGCTACTTATTACTGAGCTACCTGTGTCCTCTGGTGGTCGATCCAAACAAAAGGGACCACCAGAGGACCAGGTAGCAGGTATATTAGACGCTGTTATCCAAACAGCATCTAATATACCTGTTAGGGGTTAAAAAAATCGCATCTCCAGCCTGCCAGCGAACGATCGCCGCTGGCAGGCTGGAGATCCACTCGCTTACCTCCCGATCCTGTGAACGCGCGCGCCTGTGTGCGCGCGTTCACAGGAAATCTCGCGTCTCGCGAGATGACGCATATATGCGTGACTGTGCGCAGGGCTGCCGCCTCCGGAACGCGATCCTGCGTTAGGCGGTCCAGAGGCGGTTAATAAAGAAACTGACACCCAAAGTCCTGTTTTCTATTGCACTTTAAGATCACTATTTTCGCACATCACTGATTTCACAGTGGTGTAACGAGTATGGACTCTGCATTGTAGCAATGGGGCCACAGCGAATGGTATACAGAGAGGAGTACACATTGCTACTCCTGCCTATGCCCCCTGAGCTTAGCTGAAGACTGACATAGCACATTGGTACCCTGTGTCAATGTGCTATGCCAGGATTAGATGAGTTGCGTGGGCTTCTGCCTGTGCCTGCTCCACTCATGGTACCCATGTGCTGTGCCAGCCTTTAGCCAAGCTCAGTGGGTACAGGCAGGAGCAGCCATTCACTGCAGCCCCATTGCTACGATGCAGAGTCTGTACACTACTGAGAAATCAGCGATGTGTGAAAATAGTGAATTTACATGCAAGGTAGAAAGCAGGACTTTGGGTGTCAATTTCTTTATTAAAAAAAGAAAAATACATTAATAAAGTATATTATAAAAATGGCTTTTAGGGCATTTGGGAAATTTTAAATAATGTTGCATTAAATTATAGTTACTCTTTAAAATTCTGTAAAGAAAAAGTTAGAAAAGATACTTTTTTGTGAAAGACCATAAAAATACTATACAATAGAAAAGCAGAAGTTCTATTTAAAAAGATGTGTTACATAGTGCATGAATTTAGATTAATGTTACCGGCTAGAGTGCAGTCAGGTGCAATCATACTGTAACAGATGGATTAAGGTGCACACAGCCAAGAGACCATATGTGAATCCGGAATGACTGCCGGTGAATGGATCATCAGCTAGTAATATCTAAATCATTACTCAGTTCTTTTTCTTTATATATAGCTATGGAAAAGTAGGCTAGAATGAATATCAATATGTAATTGCATTGCATTCTTTGGCAAACAATGTAAATGATTATATTTAACAGAAATTAGAAGTCATAGAAAGCTGAGAGACTTTTTCTCAAAGGGGTTGTTCAGTATTAGAAAATGATGACCACTTTCTTCCGAAAACAGCACGACACCTGCCCATGATTTTTATTTGGTATTGTGGCTCAGCTTCATTGAAATGAATGTGACTGAGCTGTAATGCCATCATTTTTGGAGCAAGCACAGGCAAACCAATGGACAACCCAAGCCAGGAACCAGCAATTGAAGTCACATTTTTAAGGAGTATTTCAATCTTTAACATTTTTTGCATTTACATAAATGCAGTCTTTTCTCCATTGAACTCTAGAGAACTCTGATCCCTGGTGACTCCAAACTCTCCTGTCTTTCCCTGGGACTATATGTTCTGAAATTTATCGATGAGAATCTCTGATCTGTACACAATCATCTGCTTATCTGCATTGCTATCGTCTGTTGCAACTATTTAGAGGCTGTAACCTAGGCATTCCTCTGCATCCAAGACCAGTCTGTCTCATGGGGGGTTAGGGTGACTATGGGGTACCTTCCTCTCTGCACTTTAGTATAAACAGTGCCATGTCATTTGTAATATTTAAAGGGGTTGTCCCATGAAAAATATTCTAAAGTTTTCAAACCAGCACCTGGATCTGAATAATTTTATAATTACAAATTTAGCATAGCCACTGAGCTATTCAATGCAATGTATCTGTATAGCGTCACCTGCTGTTTGATTTCTTCTTATTTCTTTGTCCTGCTCACTGAGACGGCCGCACATGCTCAGTTTCTTCCTTTAACTACCCCCTGAGCTGTGATAGGGAGAACATGGAGTTAGCTATAGCAGAAAAGACACTCCCCTTGAGCTTTCAGCTTGATATAAATCTAGCAGAGCAGTGAATGTGGAGATTTCTGGATCCATGTGAGGTACAGGGCTTGTTCTAGGGATGTTAGAAAGAGATTGTCATGTATTATATGATTCTATAGAGTATATATGGAAATAGCTCACCTCCTCACAACCACAGTCAGGTGCTCAGATCTAAATTGAGTCACCCTTCAAATTAAAATAGATTTCTATGGAAGACTGGCACACTTAACATATGGGACAATGTGGGCAAAGTCTGAACCACAATATGTTTAATACAAACACAATATGTTAAAATATAAAAAGTATAAAATGTTGACTATAAACAAATAACACACAAATACGTTATAAAAGGTATAGTGGCTCAAAATAGGTAGCTAGCAAACAGGGCCGGACTGGGGATAAAAAACAGCCCTGGAAAAAATTGCACACCAGCCCCACAGCATTGTGTCCTTATTTACTTGTTTATAAAAGGCGAAAGCATTCATTTTAAAACACGTGTGTAAACACGAATATGAATTTTTATCCCCACAATAGCTCTTTTGTAGAACCCCCATTGTTTATATTATCACAGTAGACCAGCTTTTCCCAAACAGGATGCGATAACGATATGTGATGCGATATTTTAAGGGAATTGTGCTAAAGGTCTATTTGCAGTGTTATGGGGGATCTGTGGATGGCACTGTTATGGGGGATTAGTGGATGGCACTGTTATGGGGGATCTGTGGATGACACTGTTATGGGGGATCTGTGGATGACACTGTTATGGAGGGGATCTATGGATGACACTGTTATGGAGGGGATCTGTGGATGGCACTGTTATGGGGGATCTGTGGATGGCACTGTTATAGAGGGGATCTGTGGATGACACTGTTATGGAGTAGATCTGTGGATGACACTGTTATGGAGTAGATCTGTGGATGGCACTGTTATGGGGGATCTGTGGATGGCACTGTTATGCAGGATCTGTGGATGGCACTGTTATGGGGGATCTGTGGATGGCACTGTTATGAAGGATCTGTGGATGGCACTGTTATGAAGGATCTGTGGATGGCACTGTTATGGGGGATCTGGGGATGGCACTGTTATGAAGGATCTGTGGATGGCACTGTTATGAAGGATCTGTGGTTGGCACTGTTATGGGGATCTGTGGATGGCACTGTTATGGGGATCTGTGGTTGGCACTGTTATGGGGATCTGTGGATGACACTGTTATGGAAGAGATCTGTGGATGATACTGTTATGGTGGATCTGTGGATGACACTGTTATGGAGGGGATCTGTGGATGGCACTGTTATGGGGATCTGTGGTTGGCACTGTTATGGGGGATCTGTGGATGACACTTATGGAAGGGATCTGTGGATGACACTGTTATGGAGGGGATCTGTGGATGACACTGTTATGGAGGGGATCTGTGGATGGCACTGTTATGGGGGATTTGTGGATGGCACTGTTATGGAGGGAATCTGTGGATGACACTGTTATGGAGGGGATCTGTGGATGGCACTGTTATGGGGGATCTGTGGATGCCACTGTTATGGGGGATCTGTGGTTGGCACTGTTATAAAGGATCTGTGGATGGCACTGTTATGAAGCATCTGTGGTTGGCACTGTTATGGGGATCTGTGGATGGCACTGTTATGAGGATCAGTGGTTGGCACTGTTATGGGGGATCTGTGGATGACACTGTTATGGAAGGGATCTGTGGATGATACTGCTATGGGGAATCTGTGTATGACACTGTTATTGAGGGGATCTGTGGATGACACTGTTATGGGGATCTATGGTTGGCACTGTTATGGGGGATCTGTGGATGACACTGTTATGGACGGGATCTGTGGATGACACTGTTATGGGGGATCTGTGGATGACACTGTTTTGGAGGGGATCTGTGGATGGCACTATTATGGGGGATCTGTGGATGGCACTGTTATGGAGGGGATCTGTGGATGACACTGTTATGGAGGGGATCTGTGGATGGCACTGTTATGGAGGGGATCTGTGGATGGCACTGTTATGGGGGATCTGTGGTTGGCACTGTTATAAAGGATCTGTGGATGGCACTGTTATAAAGGATCTGTGGATGGCACTGTTATGAAGTATCTGTGGTTGGCACTGTTATGGGGATCTGTGGTTAGCATTGTTATGGGGATCTGTGGTTGGCACTGTTATGGGGGATCTGTGGTTGGCACTGTTATAAAGGATCTGTGGATGGCACTGTTATGGGGATCTGTGGATGGCACTGTTATGGGGATCTGTGGTTGGCACTGTTATGGGGGATCTGTGGATGAAACTTATGGAAGGGATCTGTGGATGACTGTTATGGGGGATCTGTGGATGACACTGTTATGGAAGGGATCTGTGGCTTACACTGTTATGGGGGATCTGTGGATGACACTGTTATGGAGGGGATCTGTGAATGGCACTGTTATGGGGATCTGTGGTTGGCACTGTTATGTGGGATCTGTGGATGACACTGTTATGGACGGGATCTGTGGATGACACTGTTATCCACAGATGGGGGATCTGTGGATGACACTGTTATGGAGGGGATCTGTGGATGGCACTGTTATGGAGGTGATCTGTGGATGACACTGTTATGGAGGCGATCTGTGGATGGCACTGTTATGGGGGATCTGTGGATGGCACTGTTATGGGGGATCTGTGGTTGGCACTGTTATGGGGATCTGTGGTTGGCACTGTTATGGGGATCTGTGGATGGCACTGTTATGGGGGATCTGTGGTTGGCACTGTTATAAAGGATCTGTGGATGGAACTGTTATGAAGGATCTGTGGTTGGCACTGTTATGAAGGATCTGTGGTTGGCACTGTTATGGGGATCTGTGGTTGGCACTGTGATGGGGATCTGTGGTTGGCACTGTTATGGGGATCTGTGGTTTTCACTGTTATGGGGATCTGTGGTTGGCACTGTTATGGGGATATGTGGATGGCACTGTTATGGAGATCTGTGGATGGCACTGTTATGGGGGACCTATGGATGATACACTGTTATAGGGGATGTGTGCTATGACACATAGGGCCATGAGGGGGGCCTGCATAAGATGCTATATGTGTGAATGACACACATATAGCATATTATGCTGGCCCCTCTCATGGCCCTCTGTGTCACAGCATTACTTTATTAATGTCCCCTCATGTGTCCTAAACCACACACATAACTGTCTTTGTATGCAAAGTCTTTCTTTACTGCTGAAACAATCGCTCTCCTATTGAAACTCCTATTGATATTGAAAATCACCAGCCTCTCTGTACTCAGCCTCCTACCTGACACACAGCCCTGAACAGCCAGATGACAGCTCTGCACAAGCAGCAACTAGCAGGCTAAAGGACCTTCCGTGATGTCATGATCATGTGATCAGTCACATGTGTGGGAGGAGTCAGACTCCGGGCAATGTCCGTGCTGGAGCCTGCTGTTGGGGGCGGAGCCAGGGGATGGGCTCCTCTCTCTGTCAGTCACTCTGTCTCTGTGTAATATATACCGCACCAGCCAAGGGGCCCCCTCGCTGTCGGCACAGCCGGCCGTGCGGCAGTCAAGGCTACCGGCCTAACGAGAATTTTCCCGGTATCCCGGTAGGCCAGTCCGGCCCTGCTAGCAAATTGCTAGATCAATTTGTTATGTATCCTGAGGCATGGCAACAATGTATCTGCTATTTTGATTATAATGCGAATCTGGAATCACAATTTGATGTCCTTTTGTTGCGACAATATAATCCAAAATGTCTCACTGCAGTGATAGGAAAATGAGATCGATGTATAGCCAATATGGCAAATCCGTTTGTGTCAAGTTGGATATATTGTGTCTGTGTTAGATATAATGACCGGTCAGCAAAGTCCTTCTATGCCGATACTGATACCCCACATTTGTGGGCTTACCTTTGTTTGTCCCGAACTGTTCGTCGATTGGTACCTTCTAAGGCCAACTACAGACCGGCGTCACCGTTAATTCTCCGTCTGCGTCCTGCGTTTGGTCGGAAGTTGATTCACCACGTGCATGTACCCCCTTCTTCCCATCATATATGACAATACGATGGAATAAATATGCATGAAAAATTGAGATAGTAAACATATATCCCCAAGTGCAATAGATGGATAACAATTGTCACAACAGTTGAGACCATCAAGAGAAAGTCTGAACTAATTATGTCTATAAGTAAAGAATAAAATGCAAATTTTAAATAATATTTTATGTAGTATGTATAGTGCAAGAAAATGCATGAAAAAAACGCATCATCATGGCAAAAAACGCATGACAATCGCAACAAAATCGCAAGCATGAAAAATATGTATCAAATTAAACAAATGGAAATGACAAACAGCAATAATAGGAAATGAGAGATGTCCCACTACAAATAAACCCGAGGTACATACAGAAAATCTGTAAATATTGGAAAATTATATTCGGAACAATCCATACCGGAGAGCCATCCCCGAAACGCGTCTGGTAAAAATTATATAAAACTATAAAACTAAATATAAATTTCACCCTGAAAGAATGAACTTTATTCTGATCAAAAACAGTGCACTGTTATTCCTGCAAGTAAACGATCATAGCCTATTATAATCGAGGATTTGATCGAGATATACCGGAAGATTCTTTCCTGCTTGTTTGAATGCCAGTTCCGTGAGTATCACCCACGTGGTGAATCAACTTCCGACCAAACGCTTGACGCCGACGGAGAAACTCGAACCTGGACCCCATTAAAGTCAATGGGGATCCAAACTTCACTTTATTATTTTCCATTATAACATACCATGTTTCCCCGAAAATAAGACATCCCCCGAAAATAAGACCTACTTCCAGTTTTGCCTCTCGCTGTAATATAAGGCATCCCCCCGAAAATAAGACCTCCTCGATAATAAGGCCTCCCTGATAATAAGGCCCCCCTGGAATATAAGGCCCCCGAAGCTAATGTAAGGCGTCTGACTCGTTTGGACCATAGCAGCGGGCGCCGCCGCGCAGCTCATTGATTGGCCGCAGCGCAGCCAGAGCTGTTCAGGCAGTGCGAGGTCTCTTTAAATCAGAGAGCCCGCGCCACTGCCAGGACAAGCTGCCACCTGCTGCTCGCTCTGCCATGACGGAGTCTGGCTGACTCACAATTAGACAATAAGTGAGTCGCGCAGGGCAGGAGTCAGACACATTGTGTGGAATCTGGGCGGCACAGACACACAGGGGTGACTGAGGTATGGGGGGGGAATGTCTGATAAAGTAGTGGGGGATGTCTGGTGAAGGTGGGAGGGGGGGAGAGACTAAATAATCCACTGTCCGCTGGCACAGGGGAGGGGGGTCACTTAAAATGACATAGGGGGATCAGAGGGGGGAATCAAAATGACACATGAGGATCAGAAGGGGGTACTAAAATGGTAATCACCCCCCTGATTCTCCAGTGCCATTTTGATTCCCCCTTCTGATCCCCCTGTGTCATGGAAAAATAAGACATGCCTGAAAATAAGACCTAGCGCATCTTTGGGAGCAAAAATTTACCGTATATAAGACACTGTCTTATTTTCGGGGAAACAGGGCAGTTATAATAGCATTCTTAAGACAGAATGCTAAATAAAATGGACATTGAGTGGTTAAAAATAATTAAAAAAAACTCACCTCATCAACTTGATCGCGCAGCCTTGATCGCGCATGTCTTCTTTTTTCAGGACCTGCAAAAGGATCTGCGGTGACGTCACCGCACTCACCACATGGTCCTGAAGAAAGAAGATGTGCGCGATGAAGGCTGCGCGATAAAGTGGATGAGGTGATTTATTTTTCTTTTCAACCCCTAAATGTCCATTTTATTTAGTATTCTGTCTTAAGAATGCTATTATAACCATGTTATAACGGAAAATAATAAAGTGAAGTTCGGATCCCCATTGACTTTAATGGGGTCCGGGTTCGAGTTTTCTGTTATAACCATGTTATAATGGAAAATAATTAAATCACCAGAACACAGAACCTGAACTTCAGTGGAAAAGTCTGGGTTCAGGTCCGGGTACCCGAACTCGCAAAGTTCGGTATGAACCTGAACTTTGCAGTTTGGGTTTGCTCAACCCTAGTCATAGGGGCTCAATACCGGAAAAATATGCTTCAGTTTTGTCCCTATTCATTGTCAATGGGGACAAAACTGAACTGAACAGAACAGAATCCTCCAAAATGCATTACATTCCGTTTAGTTGTGTTCCCATACCGGAGAGCAAACCGCAACATGTTGTAGTTTGCTTTCCGTCCTGGGATGTGGTACAAGACGGATCCGGCATTACCCCAATGCAAGTCAATGAGGACGGATACGCTTTCTCTGCCACAATCTGCCACAATAGAAAACTGATCCGTCCTCCATTGACATTCAATGGAGTTCATGACGGATCTGTCTTGTCAATGTTAAAGATAATACAACCAGATCCATTCATAACAGATGCAGATGGTTGTATTATCAGTAAACGGAATCGTTTTTGCTGAACCATGCCGAATCCAGTAAAAACGCTAGTGTGAAAGTAACCTTATGAGGCTATTTTCATTTTCATTCTCAGCAGTGAGGAGACACGGCACTCAGCATAACACTCCTAACTCTTCACACTTCTAACTCTATTCATGGGGGTTTTAGCACCCACCAATCTAAATCTTTCATATGTCACTATGACGTATCAAAAGTTTTTGAGAAAGTTTAGTTACTCTTCAGAAATAGAATAATGTAAACTAAGAAGCCGCCTAGTATAATCTCAATACAATTTTCCAAGATGCTTTAATGTTTTGGAAATGTGAACATTTTGATTTGAATTTCATTGTAAAATTAAGACTTGTATGGTGTTTCGATAACATTCGGCATATATTATCTGAAAATTTCAAACAGAAGTCAATGACATGTATGCCACAGGGGTTCATTGTATAATAAAATGTAATTAATGTCCAACCAAGACAGTTCTACAGAAAATCCTAAAGGGAATAGTATGGACTTCATAAAAAAAGTTTCATCCTCATATGCCACCGGTCAAGTTGTGATCCATGCCAGAAAAGTCAGACTATGTGTGAACATACCGTTAAAGAGTATCTGGCACTTTTTATTGACTTATAACTAGTGTTACATTACAACTCATTCTTGTGTGAGTTTTCAATGATCTCTCTTACTTTTTGCTTCCTATTCAGCAAAACATTTTACTTAGTACTGATTGATTGTAAGAGGTTCTCCTGTCTCAGAATGAGTCTTTCTTCATCTTTTGCAATACAAACAATCTGCTTCATGCCATTCATTGCTCATTCTATCAGACAAGCTCAGTCGACAGTCCCTTTCTCTGCTCTCCTGAACGCTCTTAAAGCAAAGATTTAAGTAATTTTGTTGTAAAGATGTCATTGCAGATTTGCATTTAGAAAAGCAGATCGAGGGGCTGTGACTGATCATCAGAGCGTGTGTCTGATAGAATAAGTGTGGAATGGCAACTAGAAGCTTAAACATGCAAACTATAAAAGGCAAATGGTCCAAAATTGATATTTAAAAACAATTGGAAATATGGTTTATGTTGTGAAATACACACAATGCAATTAGAAAATGCAAAGGTGTCCATAGCCTTTAACACCTCCTTTAAACTGTAGAAGAGAACTCATAGAGGTGTCAATCATATTCCATCATTCTTATTCACTAATAAAAGCATAAAAGCCATCTGCATTGATAAAAGTGCTGGTGGAATTTCATACATATGGGGTTAAAGCTGTGCAAAAACGGCAAGACTGATCTTAAGTACCCTGACAATTTATTGATTTTCTCCCCCCCCCCCCTTCCCTTCTAAGATCCCCTTTAAATGTTAGTAAGACATTGAAAACAATGTATGAAAGAGACGAAGACATTAATTCACTGAAATACACAGGAGCCTTCGGAGTAGCATCAATAACCTGTTTTGTTATGTGTTAAAGGATATTGGCAGACTCCTGCGGTGTCACCTCTACAGAATGTATTTACTGCCATACAAAATCATACACAAGAAACTGTAACTACAGCGTGTACTTTCTCTTCTCATCTGTTTGCTAAAGAATGCATTTACGGTAACTACTTTACAATTGTATGAAGTTCTAAAAGCAGAGCCATTCTATAGGTTCTGTGACACCAAAGGAGCAAAGTGTTCTTAATTTCCAAGAAGAAAATAGATTTGTGCCTGGGAACAAAGGAAATGGAATGATGAAAGGATCATTGTTTCCTGCGTTCTTTTGGGTAAATGCACTCCCAGAAAATCTGTTTACAGTATTTCATCATATTCATATGTGTTCTCTCTTTTTTTTTATTTTTATGTACTATAGACTGCACCCTTTTAGCTCATTGTTGTGTTCTTGTATTATATACACTCACCTAAAGAATTATTAGGAACACCATACTAATATGGTGTTGGACCCCCTTTTGCCTTCAGAACTGCCTTAATTCTACGTGGCATTGATTCAACAAGGTGCTGATAGCATTCTTTAGAAATGTTGGCCCATATTGATAGGATAGCATATTGCAGTTGATGGAGATTTGAGGGATGCACATCCAGGGCACGAAGCTCCCGTTCCACCACATCCCAAAGATGCTGTATTGGGTTGAGATCTGGTGACTGTGGGGGCCATTTTAGTACAGTGAACTCATTGTCATGTTCAAGAAACCAATTTGAAATGATTTGAGCTTTGTGACATGGTGCATTATCCTGCTGGAAGTAGCCATCAGAGGATGGATACATGTTCTCATTCTGTTTACGCCAAATTCGGACTCTACCATTTGAATGTCTCAACAGAAATCGAGACTCATCAGACCAGGCAACATTTTTCCAGTCTTCAACAGTCCAATTTTGGTGAGCTCGTGCAAATTGTAGCCTCTTTTTCCTATTTTTAGTGGAGATGAGTGGTACCCGGTGGGGTCTTCTGCTGTTGTAGCCCATCTGCCTCAAGGTTGTGCATGTTGTGGCTTCACAAATGCTTTGCTGCATACCTCGGTTGTAACGAGTGGTTATTTCAGTCAATGTTGCTCTTCTATCAGCTTGAATCAGTCGGCCCATTCTCCTCTGACCTCTAGCATCCACAAGGCATTTTCGCCCACAGGACTGCCGCATACTGGATGTTTTTCCCTTTTCACACCATTCTTTGTAAACCCTAGAAATGGTTGTGCGTGAAAATCCCACTAACTGAGCAGATTGTGAAATACTCAGACCGGCCCGTCTGGCACCAACAACCATGCCACACTCAAAATTGCTTAAATCACCTTTCTTTCCCATTCTGACATTCAGTTTGGAGTTCAGGAGATTGTCTTGACCAGGACCACACCCCTAAATGCATTCAAGCAACTGCCATGTGATTGGTTGACTAGATAATTGCATTAATGAGAAATAGAACAGGTGTTCCTAATAATTCTTTAGGTGAGTGTAAATATATATATATATATATATATATATATATTTGGTATTTATAATAATAGGAACCAATGATTTACTTATTGTAAGGTCTTAGGCTGGCAGAACACAATGCATAATATATTGAAATTATTTTATATTATTTATACTTTCATGATATAATACTTATGGAGTTTTATATGCAAAAGCTCCCTGGTTTTTAAAAAAATAATTTAGTAGCTGAATATTTAGGGTATATTCGTGGCAGGAATTTCTCCAACTGTTTTGTATTTTAGAATATAGAGTATATAGAGTATATATAAAACAAGATGATTTTCATTTTTTAAATGTGAAAGCATCCATTTTGTATTTAGGCATATAAATTAAAGTAAACTCCCTATAAGTTGGAAACAGATGTAGAATTACAGCACTGCTAATAGCAGTCAATAGGTATTCCACTAGGTCTTTGACAGAGGTTCCAGCAGAAGAACCCCAAATGATTAGGTCACCTCTGAGGGAAGCTGTTTAACACAAGGAGATTGATGAATACTGCTAGATATAAGCAGATTTCATACACTGCACTCCAGATCTTTTGCTAGACAATTAAATGATGATATTTTACAGTAGAGTAGTTTTTGAGAGCCTCCTGTCTTATAATTTGGAAAAGTCAAATGCTTTAGGATAACGAGGCACCAATTTTTGTAATGCTGTAGTAATCAATGATCATATTTGTATTCAACTTTTTTTCTTTTTTTTTCAAGTAATAATAAGGACACAATTCCAAACTTTTTATGAGCTGCTGCTGATGACAGTCACCGGATGAGGCTCTAAAATGATGGTATTTGAACTTTTGCCACAAGTCTAAAAGAAAAACACACAGACTACAGCCGATCGGCTCCACTACAAAGGATATTTAATTAGATGTGTCTGTTTTAGCATTGATTTCTTGAAGAACAGACAAGGTACATTAGCTCAGACATTCAAAGCATGTAATAAGTACTCATGTCAGGTACTCAGAGCCAGCATAATGCACGTTTGGAAAGCTAATTAAGGCCATCCTTAAAAATTTACTAAGGATTGTGTTGTTTTTTTTTTTTTGCTTAAAGGCCTATGAGATCAAGCATAGATGGGGATTTGTTCACGTTAAGTTTTACCTTCTGGGAGCATTAGAGAATGCAGAAGTACAAAATTACTTTCCAATCCCAGTGTACTCCTGCAAGCCTAAAAGATGAGAAATTATTATTTCTCCATAATGAAACAGCAGTTGTATAAGCCCACTAAACCCTGTAAAACATGGAAAAAAGGATCATAAACTGCCTAAGAATGTTTGTCTTTAGTTCTTTCTTCATGAACATCTGCAACCTTCTGCAGAAAGCAGTTAATGGGACCCCATTGACTTGAATGGGTCCGCGATCCGCAAAATACGGCAAAAGTTAGGACATATCCAATCTTTTCCCACGCGGAGGCACGGATCGTAAGCCCACGGAAGGGTTTCCGGGTGTTTCCATGGGCTTTCGATCCACAACACGGGAACAACGGACATAAGGTCGTGTAAATTAACCCCCTACTGTAAGTTGTTTTGAATCCTGTTTATGAATGTTCACAATTCTGCAATTTTTGGATAGTCACGTATTACCTTTTGACTGGAAACCGTTAACTACAGTGCCAGAGCATAATTTCATGCTAAAAATAATTAAATATTCTAAAAACAACCAAATAAAAGACTGTGGAAGATTTACATTTTTTCAGTTTAATTTTTAAAGGGTTAACTTTGGGTTGCGGAACAAAAAATAATGTTAACACCAGACTCTTACCAGATTTAGCAGATCTAATGAAAATCAAAGCAATAGGAAAATGATCTGAAGTGAAAAGAGTTAGTTCAATATATAAAAGCAAGCATGTAGAGTACAGAAGAATATCAGTTAGCTTTGTGCTTTCTCACTGGGTAGGCTTATGTGGTGCCCACCCCACCCCAGGATGGATCATCAAACCAAAGGCAATAGCAACCAACAAGGCCTCCTGAATCAAACTGCCCTGTGGATGATGCTGCACTGGCTTTTATGCTCATGACCTTCTAATTCATCCCTATTGACCATATCCAAGTTAACCTGAAGTCCTTTTGGATCCTTATGAACAAAGGAATATGCAGTGTGCAGTCTCTTCTAACTGATGTTTTTAAGTACCATCCTGTATAAGAATTTGAGGCTGGAGTTAGGATTTATCTATGTGTCTCTTTGCCAGTCTATACTATGTGTTGGGGTTTGCTTGAGCTAAGCTACAGTATGTGTGCCTGCTGAACAAAATATAGCCAAATTAACCCTTCCAGGTACAGCACCCATTGTTATGTAAATTAAAGGGAAGAACCATTCTTAAAGGGAAAAGCTAAAATTATCCTTCTATACACAACTTGTTATATGATGCATAACTAATTTTGACATTTAGCCTTCAATGGCCCTCAAAATTATTTTTCTTTGTCCGTAGAGCTTACTTGTTTAAGCTCCTGTGATGTCTGCAGGTTATGGCTGATGCTGGGCCAGGATGTTGAGTGAAACATGAACACTGTTCACTGCTGCCTGAGCAATGAGGGAAGAGAGGCAACCCAATAACTAGTAGTTAGAATATTATAAGTTAATACCATGTAATTTGTTGATTTCTTTCTGTTCCTGATATTCACTATTTTCATGTTGACATACTGTAGATTGATTGGACCACACTCTGTTGGTGACCCACCTTATATCTCAGGTAGATTTGTGACCTTAAAATCACTAAATGTCAGGATATTCCAAAGACAGTTTCTGAATCAACATAAATATCACTGAGGACAACTTCCTAAAACTTAACTTTTAATCTACATACAATAAAATACAAGAATTAATAAAAACTTTCACCAACTGGACCATGATATCCGTAGTACATAAAGCTGCCAATACAATGGACGGCTAGCAAGGATACTCAGAAGATGGCAGGACAATCAAAAGGAAATGCTTTAGGAAGGATAATCAATATATGATATATCTATCCCTGATCTTGCCCTTACCACCACTGCTCAGCCCTCTGTCCACGTACCTAGGCTAACCTGTCCTTATACAACCCTATCAATAGAGATGGCCTTGCAGTTCGCCCGGCGGTCGTTTCGCAGCAAACTTTGCTCGTTCGCAATTTGCCGAATATGCGAACATATGGCGATATTCGCACACGCCATATTTTTTGGCATAACGCCAAACTTTGACCCATGACACATCCATCAGGTGGGACAGGACAGCTTTGGAGCAGGGACAGTTAGGGACACTAAACGCTAGCTAATAGGGTCACAAAAGTCATTTTAAGGACTGGTATAGGTGTGCTATCGATTGATGTGATATAGAGGTGTGTGATATACTTATAATATACTTTCTAACATAGAAATTATATTATAGTGTATTTGTATTGTGCAGCAGTTGTGTGCAGTACTGCTGCGATACTGCAGCCAGATAGAGGGACAAACGCTATTGGAGTAACTAATTGCACAGGTGTGATATAACTGTTGCCCCCAAAAAACTGCTTGAGGGCTGCGATATACCTTCTTCCACAAAATCCTGATTGAGGGGTGCAATATACCTGTTTCCGCCAAATACTGATTGAGGGGTGCTATATACCAGTTTCCGCCAAATACTGATTGAGGAGTGCCATATAACTTCTTCCACAAAATACTGATTGAGAGGTGCTATTGCTATATACCTTCTTCCACAAAATACTGATTGAGGGCTGTGATACACCTGCTTCCACAAAATACTGATTGAGGGGTGCCATATACTTGTTTCCGCCAAATACTGATTGAGGTGTGCTATATACCTGTTTTTGCCAAATACTGATTGAGGGGTGCCATATACCTTCTTCCACAAAATACTAATTGAGGAGTGCTATTGCTATATACCTTTTTCCACCAAATACTGATTGAGGGCTACGATACACCTGCTTCCACAAATACTGCTCTTCTCTACGGACTTAGTCAGAGGGTAATTTAGAAAATGACAGGCAGAGGAAGAGGCAGACCGTTCCGCAGGGATGGTAGGGGTCGGGCAGGTGCACCAGGCCGGAGCCTAAGTGGGAAGTTGGAGAAGACGCGTGAGATAACTTCAAAGAGCTCACCAGACTTGGTTGAGTGGCTCACTCAGCCTTCCGCTTTTGCACCCTCCTCATCCTCTGTATCTGCACCCTCCTCACTCTCTGCTGTGTGCACCCCCAAAGACACCACCACCATCACCACCACCATAGCCCCTCCACTCGAGTCAGGGAAATTATTTTTCCATCTATTTCCAGACCTTACCGATGCGCAGCCATTCTTGGCATCAGATGAGGAATAGGAGGTAGCAACGGCTGCCACCCAGCGGTCTGACGACAGTACCCACATCATCCCATGGAGGGTGGTACCCCCTGTTGCTGCATACTCTGAGATCTCTAATGTAAGTGGTGGTGAAGGTGACAATGATGACGTGAGTTCAGAGGGAGAGACCAGGCAACAGATAGGGAGAAGAAGGAGGAGAAGCAGGCAAAACTCGCAGTGCACAGGAGGCAAAAAGCAGACTGCAAATGTATCTGGAGCAAGCCATCCACCATGCACGGTCACATCCAGCGGTCCCAGGATGCTGGCACATGGCTCCACAGTGTGGGCTTTTTTAATGTGTTAGCTGCTGACAATAGTGTTGCCATCTGCAGCCTGTGCTGTCAAGGCATAAGTCGCGGTAAGCCCAACACTTATCTAGGGATAACCTTCTTAAGAAGGCACCTGGCCTCCCATCACCGAGCCCAGTGGGAGCAACGCCGTCAGAACCCACAAAGCCACACTTCCTGCGCTACACATCCTGCCTCTTCTCCTTCTCCTTTCTCCTCCCATTTGTCCTCCACTCCACCTTCCACCGTGCCGTCGTCGCATTCATCTGGCAGAAGGCAGGCTTCCGTGGCCTAAATGTTTGAGCGTAAAAAAATTATGACGCCGGATAATCCTCTTGCCCAACGGCTGACCACTGGCTTGTCGGAAATGCTAGCCCGCCAACTACTGCCATATAAATTGGTGGACTCGGAGGCTTTTAGAAAATTTGTGGCCATTGGCACACCACAATGGAAGGTCCCAGAAGGAAATATTTCTCTCAGAAGGGCATCCCTAAACTATATGGACACGTTCAGCGGCAAGTTAATATATTTCTGGCACACAGTGTCAGTGCCAGAATACATCTGACCACAGACACGTGGTCTAGCAAACATGGGCAGGGAAGGTACTGTCGGGATTCACTCTGGTAGGCAGGGTAAGCAGACGCAGAACAGAGGCAAAAAAACTGTTTGTAAAACAAAACTTCAGTGTTTATTCACACACAAGGCAAAAGCAAAGCAACATATTTCAGACTTAGTGTTCGTTCACACAAAGGCAAGTCCAAAGAACAAAACAATGACCTTGTTAGCAGGTTTTTCCAGCGGTCCACAACAGGCTTTAGAAGGATCTGTTTCCCCGCATGCGGCTTTCAGCCCTCTAGCACTGCACCATACCTCAGATCCCAAAACAGAGACAACTTTCTGCCGAGCCCAGCTGTCTTTTAAGGACAGTTAGGTGCTGTCAAAACCTGGATCGGCACTTAAAATCCAGTCCAGTGTTTGACCCTAGCACACTCTGG
>NC_053393.1:418246461-418339935 GCF_905171765.1 Bufo bufo | reverse complement strand
CTCCCTCTGAGGCTAACTGAAACCCTTGGAAGAGCAATTCTTTCCTACTTCTCTCTAACTGTTGTATTTTTAGATTTTCCTGTTCCTCCTCCCATTCCTTCCTATTATTTTCAGTGGGGTTCATTATACATGCTAATCTTGCTTCTTCTAATTTTTTTTTCCACTATATTGCCTTTTTCTTTAGTACTTTTTTCCAATAATTCACCTTTTTAAACAACAGTCCTCTTAAATATGCCGTGGCAGTATCTCAAACTATCAATCTGCTAGCGGAGTTATTATTCTCCTGAAAAAAACATTTTTATTCCACCATAATACTTTCTTTATCTGAGATTAATGATAACCAATGAGGATTAAACTTAAACATTGCCAAGTTTTTCTTTCTGTTCAGGTCCAATTCCATTACCACAGCACTATGATCGGATAAAGCCATAGGCAAATACTTTATCTTAATCCTATTTTGGGATATTAGATTTTTATTTCCCAAGACCATATCTATTCTTGACCAGGTTTGATGCGATTTAGAATAACAGGAATACATGGTTTCTTCCGGGTTCAGATAACGCCAAACATCAATCCAGTTAAATTCCAAAGCCAGTTTAACAAATCTACATTTTGTGTTCTTCCCCCTGTGCTAGACATTCTATCCCTGAGTGGATCCATTACGGCATTGTAATCTCTTTTTAACGTAACCGTTATGCTTAGTAATGGAGCCGCCTCGACTGCTAGGGGGGGGGGCTACTCAGAGGGTGGGAAGGGGAGGTATTTTGGAGAAGAGGGAGAGGGGACGTGGATTATTTTTATTTATTTTTTTCCCTCTCTGCTAGATGGTTAAGATTCTTTCATTGAACGTGAGAGGTTTACGAGAGAGAGTAAAGAGATACGCTATCCTTGAGTGGATGAAGAGGTTTTTGCCAGCCATCGTTTGCCTCCAAGAGACACACTTAGACAAAGAATCTTTAAGGTGGTTGGAGAAAAGGATAGTGGAAGGGTACCATTCGGAATATACTACTTATTCTAGAGGGGTCTCAATTCTGATACACGATAAGATTAAATTTGAGTGTGTTGCATACGAGGTGGACGACTGTGGTAGGTACCTTTTCTTACAATGTAATATAGAAGGGGTTAAAATGGTAATCGCAAATATATATATTCCACCACCATATAAGCCAGAGGTGTTGTATGAGTTGCACAGATTCATCTTGTATAGACAAGAATGTATAATGATTGCGATAGGAGATTACAAACACAGAATATTAACTAGCTCTGGCATACCCACTTCTCCGACCCCAGCACTCTTCTTGCCTACAGGTGGGAGCCCTTCTTCTGCCATCTGCTATTCCTCCTTATCCAGATCATCTAATATCGATAAGAATATGTCATCAGGAACATCCAGCTCTTCCTCTCTCTGCATCTTGCTGACTTTTCTAGGACGTGGAGACCAAGAATAATGATTTGGAAGAAGTAAAGCCAGCAAAAGATGAGGCTGGTCATCATTAAGACTTAGCCCCCCTAAGGGGTGCAGACTGGATAGTATTTATTGGCATGCTGGCACTGGAATAATAAAGGCTTCCATCTTATTGGTATTGAATTACATATCTTAATTTGCGACTGATGTAGGAATAAGTATATGTAGGAATAAATAAATAAAACTGATGCAGAATAAGTCTCCCTGCACTCTCCCTGCATTCTTCCTGCACTCTTCCTCTGTAATATTCTACAATTAAAAGCTTTCTGAAACACTGTCCCTAGCGCATGAGCACTTGCCATGTCTCTCTCTATGCTCGACTCACAGGACAATGGCTGGGATCACCCAGGATGAGGGTGTTATAGGGCTGTGACATCACAGGGGATGGCTATCTGCAGATTGGCTGGCTGCACGGCATTAAGGGTGATCTTGCATTTCCGGGCTTTTCTCCATTACACTTAGTTTCGCATTTTGTAACATGTGCAGTCACCATTTTAGGAAAACCTGATTCATCACCATGAAGAGCAAGAAAGTTCATATTAATTTGTAATCAAAACTTTTCTAAACTTTGGACCGAATTCCGCTTTGAATATATGAGGTTCAGGAGATGCCTGTGGCAATGTCATCATTTCCCACCATTTCCAAAGGCAACTATAAGCAGCTGAACTTGGAGAACAGAGGACTGTCGGTCAGGAACTGGAGAGGAGAGTAACAGAGGAGCTTTATTTTAAGAAAATACCACTGGGAAGATTTGCTTATCCTGTCTTAGAGAGTGTAGATGTATACCAGGCAGTCCTCAGATATGTTGCATTTTGCTAGACATCCTACATGCTTTTGTCCAACTTTACTCCTTGCCCTCTTTCCACTAAGTCACATCCCTTCTGTAATGAGAAAAGCATTTAAAACATAACAAAACAGATAAGTACACCAGTTTTTTGGCACCTTTAGCTTAGTAATCTCCTCCACTATTTAAATTCTTATACCGAGGCCTATCAGTAAATCAGTGAGCTATCAAACTGGCTTGTCATCTTTCATTGAAACCATTTCCTTGAACAGATGATGCATATATAGTAAGTATAACAATCATAAAATGCATGCAGTGTTAATTCTAGTGATATAAAAATACCTAGTTTTTATGGTATTAGAAGATAGCACAACTGTTTATTAAATTCACGCTGGAGCGGATAAACTCTGCGGTTGTCCAGAAGAACACAGTGTTCATAAGTACTCAATCACTGGTATGCTGACAGGTTAACTTCAAGGACGGATGTCCCTCCAGATAAAGTAAGAATGAATAAGATCTAGAACATTTATTTTATGTGAACTAAAACCTGATACACAATTCAAAAAATGTTTTTTTTGTTTTAATTGGATAAACTTTTATTTTTCTCCAGGGCACAATTAAACCTGGCTGATTTACCTTGTAATATTTCACTGAAGCAGGCATGAACTGAAACTTACTGCCAACAACACAAGGAAGAAGGGGCTGCAAGGATGCCCCTTAGGAAATGCTCCTATAGTCAAAGAGTAAAGGAATTTTCCTGTTTTAAGTAAGCAAAGTCATATGAAAAATAAAATCTCATACACTGTTCTAATACACTGTTCTAAAACAAGGCATTGCCTTCAGTAAATTGAAAAATTCAACCAGTATAATTTAGTCTGACCGGCTATTTGCCACAAGACTACAGACTAGACCACTTGGTTCTGCTGACATCATCAGGCACAGTCACTATTCTGGTGTCGATACTGTACATTGAAAAACATGGCACTTGAGTTTATGAAGCCATTGCACGTATGCAGTCTGAGTGACTTATTTATTAAGCCTTAAGCCTAATTCACATGTCAGTGTTTTGGTCAATGATTTCTATCAGTGATTGTGATCCAAAACCAGGAGTGGAGTCTCCACAGACATAAGGTATAAGGGAAAGATCTGCACCTGTTCTGTGTTTAGAGACACACCTGGTTTAGCTCAAAATCACTGACCAAACACTGACATGTGAATGAGGCATTACCTGTCAATGTTCCAAGGGAGGAAATACGTAAATAGCATGTCCATGCTTACTCTTTTTTCCTCGCTATCCGCTCACAAACCAGCACTGGAATACATTGCAAAGAATTATGAGAAAATATAATGGAGAGGACTCCAGAATGAAACCTTTCAATGTCTTCCATCATCAATTTTTAGCACAGTGGGAGAATGGGTGATCTGGAGTCAGCAGGAGCATTACTATTCATGTAGTGCTGGAGCTAAAGGGGTATTCCCATCACATGCAATGGGGGCATATCACTAGGATATGCCCTCATTGTCTGATAGGTGCGTGTCCCACCTCTGGGACCCGCACCTACAAGGAGAACGGAGCAGGGAAAGCTGTGGCTGGATTTCCCGGGGTCCGTCCATCACCAAGCGCTGCTCCCATAGAAGTGAATGGAAGTGCGCGCGTCCCCTGCTCCCATTCATTTCTATGAGGCAGACGGAAATAGTCGGCTATTTTTGGCGGCCCATAGAAATGAATGGAGGGTGGCTGCGCATGCACAGTGCGCCCTCCGTTCATTTCCCCGCTCTGTTCTCATTGTAGGTGCGGGTCCCACCTCCTAGCAATATGCCCCCATTGTCTGAGATGGTAAAACCCCTTTAATAGGCCTTGGGGGAGGTGCCCCTTAGTGACTGCCTATATACCTGTTTACTACCCTTCTGGTTTAGCCTAAGTGAAGTGGGCGCTCAGCTGTCTAATGATAACCAGGCTCCTACTTTTTTGGCTGGGATGGATAAAATCTCCAGTCCCAGCTGTTTAACCCATAAGATGCTTTGGTCAATAGTAAATGCTGCATCTACATGGTTTTCAAGGCAGGGGGCTTCCTCTTTAACCTCCATTGGTCCCCCACAACATGATCATGTGGTGCCAATAGTTGGTATGACAGCTGACATCCTAACAATGGCCCCTGTAGCATCTTATTAGGCTTTGCCAGAGGCATAGCCTAACAGGCTACATATTAGTGTACAATGAAAGTTATAATACACTTTACTACAGAATTTCAAACAATTGCATGCTAAAATCCTGTTCTGGGCCTAAAAATGTAGTAAATAAAAAGATTTATAAAGCTTTTATAAAAAAAAGTACCAAATAGAAAAAATGAACACTTTTGGAACAACCTGAACTATAGAATTATAACATGTTTTATTCCACAAGGTGAATGCTATAAAAAAAATGTAATTAAATGCTATAATTGCTGTTTATTTTCATTCATCTTTCAAAAAAGGAAAAACAAGTAATCACAAATAGTTATGTACACTAAAATGGTATCAACAAAACTACAACTTGTCCTGTGAAAATGAGCCCTTTTTTCAGCTCTGACAACTGTAGACTGAAAACATTATGGCTATTTGAATGTGGCCACAGAAGGACAAACATTTTCTTTTTAAAGAAGGGTTTTTATTGTGCAAAAGTAGAAAACAAAAAGACTATACTGTATACATTTGGTATTGCCACAATCATGTGGGCCCAGAGAATACATTTACTATTCTATGTAATGTATACTGAACACCGTAAAAACAGAGAAATAAAAAAGATATCGCTGTTATTTTCTCATTCCCGACACCTAATATAATAAAAGTTATACAATACATTACATGTACTGTACACCGATGCAATATTGAAAAAATTGATAAAGGGTTAAACTCCTGCACCATATTCAATAGAGCCTGCATCCTTTTGATGAATATGGTACTTGCTATAATAGTAGAAACACTGACTCGTAGCTTGTATATTGGTCTAGTAATTCTGTTACGATATTCTGTTTTTTCCCCCCATTTATTTGTTTATATAATAGGGAATCATACAATTTTCTAATATACATGTATTTAAAATTGTGCATCCATGGCTTAATTGAAATGTGGCATCAGTCATATGACACTCTTTACACCCTGACATTCAGGAAGCAGCTCTATTACATGATATACATGTGCTGGGTCGGCACGCAGGACACGTTCATGTGATAAGTAAAGAAGACTAGAGGTGGAATCATGATTTTTATTGTGGTTATTACAGTAACTACATCATGTTGTGCCTGTCTGTAGTGATTTGTAGTGTTGAGTGGATTCGCCGCAAATCCAAATTTCCTTGTGCTTCATGATAGCAAATCAATTTTGCCTGAGATGGCGGTAAAAAATAAAACAAAATCATACTTACCTCATTTATTTGAGCGCGAAGAGCTGGCTGTTGCCATCTTGATTGAATCTCCCGCACAAAATCCCATGTGCGGCGATGTATGACGTCACCACAGCGGCCAATGTGGTGACATCATCACGGGCCGCGTGAGATTTCGCTCTGGATCTTCAATCAAGATGGCAGTGGCTGGTTCTTCATCATCAAATGGATGAGGTAAGCCATTTCCAGGAAAATCAATTAAACTTTTATATTAATGTCAGATGCCGCGATCAGCAATGAACGCAGCAACTGAGGGGCACAATGATGGGGAGTGGGGCAATCACCATTCCCCATCATTGCACCCACTACTTACAAAGAAATGCTCTTCATCACCAAGCCTATTTTTTTTTTTTTTTATAAACTCGGCTAAGCAGCAGAATCAAATTTTCCAATACTTTGCTCATCTCTAGTGATTTGTAAAATGGCTGCCTGTCACTAGGTGATGTTGTCATATTGCTAATAAAGTTTAATGTATAAAAGAAACAGCACACACAGAAATCATTAGTAAATATACACTGCGTGCAGAATTATTAGGCAAATGAGTATTTTGACCACATCATACTCTTTATGCATGTTGTCTTACTCCAATCTGTATAGGCTCAAAAGCCTACTACCAATTAAGCATATTAGGTGATGTGCATCTCTGTAATGAGAAGGGGTGTGGTCTAATGACCAACACCCTATATTAGGTGTGCATAATTATTAGGCAACTTCCTTTCCTTTGGCAAAATGGGTCAAAAGAAAAAAGTCAAAAATAGTGAGATATCTTGCAGAGGGATGCAGCACTCTTAAAATTGCAAAGCTTCTGAAGCGTGATCATCGAACAATCAAGCGTTTCATTCAAAATAGTCAACAGGGTCGCAAGAAGCGTGTGGAAAAACCAAGGCGCAAAATAACTGCCCATGAACTGAGAAAAGTCAAGCGTGCAGCTGCCAAGATGCCACTTGCCACCAGTTTGGCCATATTTCAGAGCTGCAACATCACTGGAGTGCCCAAAAGCACAAGGTGTGCAATACTCAGAGACATGGCCAAGGTAAGAAAGGCTGAAAGACGACCACCACTGAACAAGACACACAAGCTGAAACGTCAAGACTGGGCCAAGAAATATCTCAAGACTGATTTTTCTAAGGTTTTATGGACTGATGAAATGAGAGTGAGTCTTGATGGGCCAGATGGATGGGCCCGTGGCTGGATTGGTAAAGGGCAGAGAGCTCCAGTCCGACTCAGACGCCAGCAAGGTGGAGGTGGAGTACTGGTTTGGGCTGGTATCATCAAAGATGAGCTTGTGGGGCCTTTTCGGGTTGAGGATGGAGTCAAGCTCAACTCCCAGTCCTACTGCCAATTTCTGGAAGAAACCTTCTTCAAGCAGTGGTACAGGAAGAAGTCTGCATCCTTCAAGAAAAACATGATTTTCATGCAGGACAATGCTCCATCACACGCGTCCAAGTACTCCACTGGGTGGCTGGAAAGAAAGGGTATAAAAGAAGAAAATCTAATGACATGGCCTCCTTGTTCACCTGATCTGAACCCCATTGAGAACCTGTGGTCCATCATCAAATGTGAGATTTACAAGGAGGGAAAACAGTACACCTCTCTGAACAGTGTCTGGGAGGCTGTGGTTGCTGCTGCACGCAATGTTGATGGTGAACAGATCAAAACAGTGAAAGAATCCATGGATGGCAGGCTTTTGAGTGTCCTTGCAAAGAAAGGTGGCTATATTGGTCACTGATTTGTTTTTGTTTTGTTTTTGAATGTCAGAAATGTATATTTGTGAATGTTGAGATGTTATATTGGTTTCACTGGTAAAAATAAATAATTTAAATGGGTATATATTTGTTTTTTGTTAAGTTGCCTAATAATTATGCACAGTAATAGTCACCTGCACACACAGATATCCCCCTAAAATAGCTAAAACTAAAAACAAACTAAAAACTACTTCCAAAAATATTCAGCTTTGATATTAATGAGTTTTTTGGGTTCATTGAGAACATGGTTGTTGTTCAATAATAAAATTAATCCTCAAAAATACAACTTGCCTAATAATTCTGCACTCCCTGTAGAAAAAAGATTGCAGTACTCACCACTAAAGATCTTATTTAATTCAGTATAAGATTAAAAGCACCATTGTGGTACAGGACATAGGGTACATGCATTTCCTCTTGGGCTTGCAAGTGCAAGAAACGGCCGTCGCCTTTCCATGTACCCTGCGTCCTGTACCACAAAGGCATTTTTAATTGTTATTTTGCAATAAAGAAGACATTTAGTGGGTAGTGCCACAATCTTTTTTTCTGTATTTACTACCATTTACCACGCTGATATCACTGAGCAGCTATACTACTGTTTTGTGCACACAATCCAGGTCCAGGTGAATTTGGTGGGATTTGGATGCGTTAAAGTGTTGCAGTGCCGGTCAATGTCTCTGCACACAGAGAAATCAGCTTCTATGCTGACAGACATGATGAGGTACTGCTGCAGGTAGCAATACCGTATACACAGTATGTGTTCTGCTCCTCAATACATTACTATTCACTTGTTAGATACCTGGGCATTTAACTGAAACATGTAACATGATACTTGAGGGTCACATGACGGCTCACATGACTGACGCCATGTTTAGTGCTATCTTGTTCTCCTATTAATGCATTTTACAGGACTAAAATGACTGATACAATTTTTTTTTCTTTAGGGAGAGGCTAACTTATGTATAAAATAAAGGTCTACGAGCAAAATTTTACATTGAAGTAAATTAGAAAACTGTTCCACATCCTCTACATCAGGGATGCCCAACTTACGGCCTTCCAGATGTTGTAAAACTAAAATTCCCAGCATGCCTGCTCACCCTACAGCTATTAGGGCTTGCCGGGAGTTGTAGTTTTGCAACTGCTGGAGGGCCACAGGTTAAGCATCCTTGTTCTACATAAATATGTATAATCATTAAAACAGGAATACCTCTTTAACACTTTAAGTTTGTATTTAGGGAGTTAGAGGTACAAAATTTGCTCCAAGCTCCAAAATACTTCTTGCGTAGGCTGATGGCAATTATGTAACCAGAGTGTGTATTGTAAATGGTATGCATGGCAAGAGCCATATTGCACCCTCATAGTATTTTGGTGTATTCCCATATCTTGAGATGGAAGGGACTGCATATCCAAGCTTCTAGCCATTTGGGACGGGGCAAAAAAAAAATTTAACGTAAGGGTCTAAAAAAAAATGGACTTTGATAATGTTTTCACCTATTCAAAATAGGTGATGGCGGGTTAAATCAATTTTATATAAGCCCTCAAGTGAAATTGAATGTTGGCAAGATTCAGCAAGGGTTTTCTTCACAGACCTTACAGAATACTTATTAAGCAATTTATTCCAGCATAAGTATGCAACTGTAAAATAATTATAGTTTACAAATTAAACATTATAATTTTATAATACAGACAACACTGTATAAATTTATTCTAGGATAAAAAAAATACATTAACCCTTGTGAGTAATCAGGCTACATTATAACAACAAAGCCTTTATATATTGTATAACCTTGATATAACCTTGATCTACAGTGTTTTATTTTAAGGCCACAGAGGACATTTTCTTTTTTTCTATAACATATTATTTCTGAGGGGCAAATTTCTATTAAAATGCCTTCTTAAGATTGCAAATAGGGATTTTATAATGGCATGATTAATCAACAGACAATGGTATAGGATTCCACGGTGTTTAGTACAAATATATTCTGTCACTCTTGGGAAGAAGGTTATAGCAGTATCTTGCAAAAGAGACAATAGCTGTCTTCAGCAGTATGCCTTCCAGGCACTTTTTATATTGTATAAATTGAATTCTTCGAAATATTTTATATACTAGCGCATTTCTCTTAAGGAAATAGTGAACAGGGCTAAGATAACAATTTTAAACCACCAAAAACATATTGGAAAGAAAGGGATACATTTTTTTTAACTCACGCAAATTACTGTATTGTGGCCTTGGAGATGTATGGAACTGTAACATGGCACACACAGCGGTTTTTGCAGGCCAACTGTAAATCTGTTTGTCTATGATTTTATATGGATTAATAAATGTTTTACAAATGCTTGGATGCCTTATTATGTAGATACTGTACCATAAAAGCATTGCTTTTAGGAGAAATTATTTTCATAATGTGGTACATGGAGTATCTATGGTTTTGCATTCAAAGTGGAATTCAATCTGAAGTTTAGGAGAAATTCGATTTGCTAGAAATCCAAACTTCCTAGCGCTTCGTGGTAACGAATCGTTTGTTTTTCTAAAATGGCTTACTTCATGTTCCAAAGTGAAAGTAAGAAGCCCAGGAATGCAATATGACCAATGATGCCGTGCAGCCAGCCAATCCACAGGTAGCCATCCCCTGTGATGTCAAAGCCCTATAAAAGACTCATTCCGCGCGGTCTCCACTATTTCACTGTGACCTGAGCTTAGGGAGAGACGTGACAAGTGCTTATGCGCTAAGGACAGTGTTGCAGAAAGCTATTAACAGAAGAATAATGGATAGGGACAGTGCAGGGAGATCCTAGGGAGAGTTTTTAAAGATTGTAGGCAGCACAGGGGGACAGCAGGGATAGTGCAGGTTGAGTGTAATCAACATGTGCATCTTGTTTAACTGCTTCCACATATAAAATGAGAAGGCTTGGACTGGGAGAAAATGTCTGTATGTGGGTAAGTAACTTGCTCAGTGATAGAAAACACAGGGTGATTATTAACGGTACACACTCAGATTGGGTCACTATCACTAGTGGGGTACCTCAGGGGTCAGTATTGGGCCTTATTCTCTTCAATATATTTATTAATGATCTTGTAGAAGGCTTGCACAGTAAAATATCAATTTTTGCAGATGACACTAAACTGTGTAAAGTAATTAACACGGAAGAGTATACTGCTACAGAGGGATCTGGATAGATTGGAGGTTTGGGCAGAGAAATGGCAGATGAGGTTTACACTGACAAATGTAATGTCATTACATTGCACATTGGAAGGAAAAATACATGTCATCAGTACATACTAAATGGTAAAGCACTGGGTAACACTGACATGTAAATAAAAAATAGGAATTTTAGTGGACAGCAAACTAAGCTGCAGAAACCAGTGTCAGGCAGCTGCTGCCAAGGCCAATAAGATAATGGGTTGCATCAAAAAGGGCATAGATGCCCGTGATGAGAACATAGTCCTGCCACTTTACAATTCACTAGTCAGACCACACATAGAGTACTGTGTAAAGTTATGGGCTCCTGTTAACAAGGCAGACATAGCAGAGCTGGAGAGGGTTCAGAGGAGGGCAACTAAAGTAATAACTGAAATGGGTGGACTACAGTACCCTGATAGATTATTAAAAATAGGATTATTCACTTTAGAAAAAATAAAACCAAGGGGCAATATAATAACTATGTATAAATATATCAAGGATCAGTACAAAGATCTCTCCCATCATCTATTTATCCCTAGGACTGTGACTGTGATGAGGGGACATCCTCAGCCTCCGGAGGAAAGAAGGTTTGTACACAAACATAGAAGAGGATTCTTTACGGTAAGAGCAGTGAGACTATAGAACTCTCTGCCTGAGGAGGTGGTGATGGCAAATTCACTAAAAGCGTTCAAGAAGGGCCTGGATGTATTTATGGAGTGTCATAATATGACATGTTATAGTTACCAGAGATGGATCCTTGATACAGGGAGTTATTATAATTGCCTGATTGGAGTCGGGAAGGAATTATTTCCTCTAAAGTCAGTAAAATTTGCCTTCCTCTGGATCAACTTGGAGGATAGCAGGCTGAACTTGATGGACAGATGTCCTTTTTCAGCCTTATAAACTATGTTACTATTTTAGTGTACACTATGGCCAACAGACAGTTGCCTGGGCCCTCCAAAGGAAAGGGCAGTGGCAAAAATGTTGCTGTAGCTGACACAAGTATCAGCAGAAGGAGAGGCATTGGTAGCAGCCGCAGCAACAGGCCAGAGCTATCACTGTCATCCAGAGATCGTGTTTTGACCAACAATCCAGCTGTACCGGAATTGTGACTCGCTCTTCAACATCATCTAAAGTGACAACAGATACACATAGCCAGGAATCAGTGGGTTCCTCTGACACCACACTTAGTTGGCATGGCCCAGGAACTGCCTTTTGCTTTTGCTTCTCCTTCTGCTAGCCAACAAATTATAGCCATCGACTCTGCTCCACTTTTCAGTTAGCATGACCTTTGTGAGAACAGTCAACAGTTACAGGCCAGCCCAGACTTGGAGGAGAGGTCTGCTGTGGACTTCTCTAGGCGTACAACTACCGATGATGCGAGATGTCATGGACGTGCGCAAGAGACAGGTAAGGCACATATGACGACCAAACAGATGATTATGTAGCGCATGTGGGAGCCGGGTGAAGAGGGGGCATCGTCATGATCAGGGGGCGAGGATGGCAGCGTGCCCGTGAAACAGCATGGTGGAAGCATGCAGTGAGACAACAGGGTGGAAGCAGTGGGAGGTCTGCAGCCAAATGCAGGAAGGGTACACCATCTGCTACTTGGGGCACTACCTGTGAAGAGTACACTAGCAGTGCACTGGTTCATAAAAGCAGCGGCAGGCAGGCATCATGCAGTAGTGGAGGGACAATACCAAACTTGCCAATACCATACTCGCCAATACTCGGGAATTTTTCACCAAGTCATTGGGTGGGTTAGAGTGGCGGTATGCAGGGTGTGTGGGCAGAAGGTGAGGTGCAGTCATGGTACTAATGTTGGCACAACGGCCCTGCTTCAACACATGGAACGTCACCATATGTGGGAAAACCGTGCCATTCTTTTAGTGTTACAGCCTGTTAGCAGAGGGAAGCTGTTATTCCTTCCCATCGACTTCAATGTTGTCTATTGCTCCTAATGCTCCTACTCCTCCTACTCCTTGTTACTTGTTTCGACAGCAATCAATCACTGAGGCGATTTCAAAAAGACAAGAGTATGCATGCACTCATACAACGGTGCAGAAGCTAAATGTGCACCTGGCCGATTTGCTGGTACTACAGTCCCTCCCTTTTCATGTAGTTGACTCTGCACAGTTCAGAGAACAGAAACCATGGTTACTTATAACGGGAAGAACATTTTATTTCTGCTGCATCAGGGACGGCTGACCCATGGCGCACGTCTTCAATATCAATGTCACCAAGTTCCTCAAGTATTCCACTGAACTGCGAGAGCTGTTAAAAATGTTCAGGAAACTGTGCATGCACTTCAGCAACTCTTACCATGCAAAACACACCCTCCTTGAGCTGCAAAGGCAAAATGCTCTTTCACATCGCCTGATATTCAACGTTTCCACCCATTGGAACTCCATGCTCCATATGTTAAACCGCCTGTACGAGCAGAGGAAGGTAGTCAATGAATTCTTAATGCTGCAGACAGACAGACTTTCCGGTTTAACTTCTATGTTAGCCAGTGGAAGCTCATGCGTGACACGTGCCGTTTGCTCAGGCCCTTTGAGGAGGCCATTTATTAGACAGGAGACAGAACTGATGAATGATGTCATTCCACTCCTTCATGTCCTGGAGGGGATGCTAACAAATCTGACTGGCGAGGGGACAGAAAACATGGCAACTCCATTTCATGGTCACTTGACCCCTGAGGAAGATGAACTGGCAAAGGAGGAGGAGGAGGACATAAGCTCTCAGGAATTTTATACACAACTAGGTGGTTTATCTGCTCAAACGACAGGAGAGGAGCAGGAGGATCTGGAGGTTGACGACGAAGACAACACAGATGACCCCGACAGATTGTAGCAGTATGGAGTGGAGATGGAGGCAGGGAGGTTCTCCAAGTCCATTGCGCAAATGGCCTGATGCATGCTGTCATGTTTGTGTAGTGACAGTCGCATTGTCTGTATTCGTCAGAGGGATGACTACTGGCTATTCACATTGTTTTTAGACCTTCTGAGAGGGATACAAAAATGTACTGCTATAGAGACATGCTGTATAGTCGGTTGGTCACTGCCTATAAGCACCATTGCATGTCTTCAGGATGTTCTGACCGGTTCAACCCTCTGCACTCGCACTCCACCACCATAACTGGTGGTGGTGGTGGGGGAGCAGAAGCAGCAGTAGCAGCAGCTCCATGTGAAGCAACTTCAGTCTGGAGTCTATGGTGAGCAGTTTTCTTTAGTCGCCTACAGAAGAAACCACCCAGCAGCAGCAGGGCATGCAGCAGAACCTCAACCAGGAGGTGGTGGCATACTTTGACATGCAAACTTAAAGTGTGGCCATAACTGGCCGAGTTTTCCATGGGCATGCTTTCCTTCCCAGCCAGTAGTGTGGCATTAGAGCGGGAGGCATAGTTACCCCATGATAACTTGCCTGTCCTCCAAAAATGTTGAGAGGCTTACCTTCATTAAGATGAATCAGGGGTAGATCAACCAGGATTTCCAGACGCCGGTGCCTGATGCAACAGAATAGATCTGCCACTAATGATGATACTCTAGTGTGCTGCCACACCATAATATTTAGCAAAATGCTTCCACATTTCTGATGCCATTCCTTGGCATACTGATATGTACATGTTAGATTTTTTTAAAGGATATGCATGCCATTGGGCCTTGCTATCACACTGCTGTTTTTGAGTTCTTCTACTACTGTGATCTGCCACCATATTGTGCAGTATGCCACTACTGCTTCCACCATCTCCACTCTGTTATAGGGCCACTATTATCCCTGTTACTGCCAATGCCACTGCTGTTGGACCTCATCCCCAATCTGTTATGGGACCACTATTGTCCCTGTTTGTCTGTGTTGACATCACCGTTCATTTTTCCCCTCTTCTTATCCATCAGAAGAGAAAAACAGAAAAAAGAACAGAAAAAAAGATCCTGTATTTTGAGCATCCATAAAGCCTCTTTCACATGGTCAGTATTTGGTCAGTATTTGATTGGTATTTGTAAGCCAAAAGCAGGAGTGGTTCCAAAGCACAGAAAAGATGCAAATATTGCCATTACATTTTATCTCTATTTTGGACCCACTCCTAATTTCCTGCCTACTGATCAAATACTGATGCAAAATACTGACCAAATACTGACCGTGTGAAATAGGCCATTAAAGTCCTGCGTGCAGATGTAAATGGACAATTGAGCTAATTGAGCATAAGGACTATTTCAAATAGTCAAAATTTTGCAACAGTATTTGTAAGCCAAAATGCAGGAGGGGGTCCAAAACACAGAAGAGATGCAAATATTTCCATTTATTTTATTTTGGACCCTCTCCTGGTTTTGGCTTATAATTACTGATCTGAGAGTCTGAAGTTTTGTGTTTTTTTTTAGTTTTCTGTTCGTCTGACAGATCAGAAGAAAGGAAAAATAAGCAGTGATGTTATTGTTATTATTATTATTATTATTATTATTATTATTATTATTATTATGTGAACACAGACTTACTGACACTGCTGCTTCCACTCCTCCCCATTCTGTCATGGGGTCTCTATTGTCTGTGTTACTGCCACTGCTGTTGGCCCCATCCCCACTCTATTATTGGGCCACTACTGTCACTGATGCTGCCACTGCTACTGCTACCACCCTCCCCACTAGAGATGGCCTTGAGGTTCCACTTGCGGTCGTTTCACAGAGAACTTTGCGCGTTCACGATTTGCCGAATATGCGAACATATGGCGATGTCCGCCGGCGCCATATTCTTTTGCATTGCGCTAAACTTTGACCCATGACACATACATCAGGTGAGACAGGACAGCCAATTGAGAGGTTTCAGCACATGGACACACCACCACCCCATCAAAGAACCCGATCTGGCAGCCATTTTATATTCTGTGTTTTGCCACTGTAGGGAGAGGTTGCTTTGTGGAGCAGGGACGGGCTGCTAGGGACACCAAACGCTAGCTAATAGGGATACAAAAGTCCTTTTAAGGACTGGTATAGGAGTGCTATCGATAGGTGTGATATACTGAGGGGTGTGATATACTTATAAAATACTTTCTAACATAGAAAGTATATTATAGTGCAGCAGTTGTATTCATTTCTGCTGCGATACCACAGTTATATAGAGGGACAAACGCTATAGGGACAACTAATTGCAAAGTGATATACCTAATATATACTTTCTAAAATAGAGAGTATATAGTGCATTTGTATTGTGCAGTAGTTGTGTGCGGTTCTGCTGTGACACCGCAGGTACGTGTATATAGAGGGACAAGTGCTATTGGAACAACTATTCGCAACGGGTGTGATACACCTGTTGCCCCCAAAAAAACTGATTGAGGGGTGTGATATACCTTCTTCCACAAAATACTGATTGAGGGCTGCGATATACCTGTTGCCCAAAATAAACCCGGTGGTGTGATAAAAAAAAATATTGAGGTGTGTGATATACCTGTTTCCACCAAATATTGATTGAGGGGTGCAATATACCTGCTTCCACAAAATACTGATTAAGGGGTTTGATATACCTGCTTCAACAAAATACTCATTGAGGGCTACGATATACCTGCTTCCCCAAAATACTGATTAAGGGGTTTGATATACCTCTTTCCACCAAATATTGATTGAGGCCTGTAAGATACCTGCTTTCCCAAAAAAAACAATTAAGGGGTTTGATATACCTGCTTCCACCAAATATTGATTGAGGCCTGCAAGATACCTGCTTCCACAAAATACTGATTAAGGGGTTCAATATACCTGTTTCCACCAAATATTGATAGAGGCCTACGATATACCTGCTTCCCCAAAATACTGATTAAGGGGTTTGATATACCTCTTTCCACCAAATATTGATTGAGGCCTGTAAGATACCTGCTTTCCCAAAAAAAACAATTAAGGGGTTTGATATACCTGCTTCCACCAAATATTGATTGAGGCCTGCAAGATACCTGCTTCCACAAAATACTGATTAAGGGGTTCAATATACCTGTTTCCACCAAATATTGATAGAGGCCTACGATATACCTGCTTCCCCAAAATACTGATTAAGGGGTTTGATATACCTCTTTCCACCAAATATTGATTGAGGCCTGTAAGATACCTGCTTTCCCAAAAAAAAACAATTAAGGGGTTTGATATACCTGCTTCCACCAAATATTGATTGAGGCCTGCAAGATACCTGCTTCCACAAAATACTGATTAAGTGGTTTGATTTACTTGCTTCCACAAAATACTTATGGAGGGCTACAATATACCTACTTCCACAAAATACTGATTAAGGGGTTCGATATACCTGTTTCCACCAAATATTGATTGAGGCCTGCAATATACCTGCTTCCACAAAATACTGATTAAGGGGTTCAATATACCTGCTTCCACAAAATACTGATTAAGTGGTTTGATTTACTTGCTTCCACAAAATACTTATGGAGGGCTACAATATACCTACTTCCACAAAATACTGATTAAGGGGTTCGATATACCTGCTTCCACAAAATACTGATTAAGGTGTTTGATATACCTGCTTCCACAAAATCTTGATTGAGTGCTACGATATATCTGCTTCCACAAAATACTGATTAAGGGCTGCGATATACCTGCTTCCACAAAAACCTGATTAAGGGGTTTGATATACCTGCTTCGACAAAATCTTGATTGAGTGCTACAATATATCTGCTTCCATAAAATACTGATTATGGGCTGCAATATACCTGCTTCCACAAAATACTGATTAAGGGGTTTGATATACCCGCTTCCACAAAATCTTGATTGAGTGCTACGATATATCTGCTTCCACAAAACACTGATTAAGGGGTTCAATATACCTGTTTCCACCAAGTATTGATTGAGGCCTGCGATATACCTGATTCCACAAAATACTGATTTATTGGTTTGATATATCTGCTTTCACAAAATTCTGATTAAGGAGTTTAATATACCTGTTTCCACCAAGTATTGATTGAGGCCTGCGATATACCTGCTTCCACAAAATACTGATTTAGTGGTTTGATATACCTGCTTCCACAAAATACTGATTGAGGCCTGCGATATACCTGCTTTCCCAAAATACCAATTAATGCTACTTTCACACTTGCGGCAGAGAGATCCGGCAAGCAGTTCCGTCGCCGGAACTGCCTGCCGGATCAGGCAAAATGTATGCTAACTGATGGCATTAGTAAGACTGATCAGGATCCTGATCAGTCTTAAAAATGCCTGATCAGTCGAAAAAATGCATTGAAATGCCGGATCCGTCTTTCCGGTGTCATCCGGCAAAAACGGATCCGGCATTTATTTTTTCACCTTTTTTTCAGTCTGCGCATGCGCATACCGGAAGGACGGATCCGGCATTCCGGTATTCTGAATGCCGGATCCGGCACTAATACATTCCTATGGGAAAAAATGCCTGATCCGGCATTCAGGCAAGTCTTCAGTTTTTTTAGCCGGAGATAAAACCGTAGCATGCTACGGTTTTCTCTTTTGCCTGATCAGTCAAAACGACTGAACTGAAGACATACTGATGCAAACTGAACGGATTACTCTCCATTCAGAATGCATGGGGACATACCTGATCAGTTCTTTTCCGGTATAGAGCCCCTGTGACGGAACTCTATGCCGGAAAAGAACAACGCAAGTGTGAAAGTAGCCTAAGGGGTTCAATATACCTGTTTCCACTAAATATTGATTGAGGCCTGCAAGATACCTGCTTCCACAAAATACTGATTAAGGGGTTTGATATACCTGTTTCTAGCAAATATTGATTGAGTGCTACAATATATCTGCTTCCACAAAATACTGATTAAGGGGTTCGATATACCTGTTTCCACCAAGTATTGATTGAGGCCTGCAATATACCTGCTTCCACAAAATACTGATTTATTGGTTTGATATACCTGCTTCCACAAAATACTCATTGAGGGTTGCGATATACCTGCTTCCACAAAAACCTGATTAAGGGGTTTGATATACCTGCTTCCACAAAATCTTGATTGAGTGCTACGATATATCTGCTTCCACAAAATACTGATTAAGGGGTTCGATATACCTGTTTCCACAAAATACTCATTGAGGGCTACGATATACCTGCTTCCACAAAATACTGATTAAGGTGTTCGATATACCTGTTTCCAACAATTATTGATTGAGGCCTACAATATACCTGCTTCCACATAAAAAATACAGATTAAGTGGTTTGATAAACCTGCTTCCACAAAATACTGATTGAGGGCTACGATATACCTGCTCCCACAAAATACTGTTTGAGGGCTGCAACATCCCTGCTTCCACAAAATACTGATTAAGGGGTTCGAATACCTGTTTCCACCAAATATTGATTGAGGCCTCTGATATACCTGATTCCACAAAATAAGATTAAGGGGTTCGATATACCTGTTTCCACCAATTATTGATTGAGGCCTACGATATACCTGCTTACACAAAAAAAAAATACTGATTAAGGGGTTTGACAAACCAGCTTCCACAAAATACTGATTGAGGGCTACGATATACCTGTTTCCACAAAATACTGATTGAGGGCTGCGATATACCTGCTTCCACAAAATAATGATTAAGGGGTTCGATATACCTGTTTCAACCAAGTATTGATCGATAGAGATGTCGCAAACATAAAATTTTCCGTTCGCGAACGGCAAACGCAAATTTCTGCAAATGTTCGCGAACGGGCGAACCGCCATAGACTTCAATAGGCAGGCGAATTAAAAACCCACAGGGACTCTTTCTGGCCACAATTGTGATGGAAAATTTGTTTCAAGGGGACTAACACCTGGACTGTGGCATGCCGGAGGAAAATCCATGGCAAAACTCCCATGGAAAATTACGTAGTTGACAGAGAGTCGGGTTTTAATCCATAAAGGGCATAAATCACCTAACATTCCTAAATTGTTTGGAATAACGTGCTTTAAAACATCAGGTATGATGTTGTATCGATCAGGTAGTGTAAGGGTTACGCCCGCTTCACAGTGACAGACCAAACTCTGACAGACCAAACTCCCCATTTACACAAAATCAGTATTTTGTGGAAGCAGTCCATTTGCACAACCGAAAACTCCCCATTTACACAAGGTTGGATACCAAGCTAGCCATGTCCCGTTGCTTGTCCTCACTGACGTCATTGAAGGTCTCTTCCTCCACCCAGCCACGTACAACACCAAGGGTCCCCGAAAGGTGACAACAAGCCCCCTTGGACGCCTGCTGTGGTTGGTCTTCCACCTCCTCAAAGCCACCTTCCTCCTCTGACTCCTCTTCTTCAGACTCCTCTCTCTGCGTTGCCGCAGGTCCAGCAATCAACGACGACAAGGCTGCTTCTGGTGGTGATGGTGACCACAACTCTTCCTCTTCATGCTCATCTACAGCCTGATCCAGCACTCTTCGCAGGGCACGCTCCAGAAAGAATGCATATGGGATGAGGTCGATGATGTTGCCTTGGGTTTGACTGACCAGGTTTGTCACACCGCAAAAGGACACATGAGCCTACAGCCATTGTGCATGAGCGTTCAGTAATGCGGTCAAAAAATACCCAGCTCCGCAGAGGCTGTCCTCTTTTTTTTTAATTTAAAAAATCTGTTCTTACCAGTTTAATCTCTGTTTTGTCTCCTATCAGGGGCCGGTGTATGGAATAGATTTTAGGAACCGGGAGATGGAAAAAGATGCTTGGTCGGTCCTCTTACTTCCAAGTTGGGGCACTGCGTGTGCGCCGTGCAGTGTACTGTGGTACCCTATATGAGTGGTATGTTAAGTAGTACTATTCCTATCAGTTTAATCCCTGTTACGTCCCCTATCAGGGGCCGGTGTGGTGTATGGAATAGATTTTAGGAACCGGGAGATGGAAAAAGATGCTTGGTCGGTCGTCTTACTTCCAATTTGGGGCACTGCGCGTGCGCCGTGCAATGTACAGTGCTACCGTATATGAGTGGTATGTTAAGTAGTACTATTCCTATCAGTTTAATCCCTGTTACATTCCCTATCAGGGGCCGGTGTATGGAATAGATTTTAGGAACCAGGAGATGGAAAAAGATGCTTGGTCGGTCTTCTTAGTTCCAATTTGGGGCACTGCGCGTGCGCCGTGCAATGTACTGTGCTACCCTATATGAGTGGTATGTTAAGTAGTACTATTCCTATCAGTTTAATCCCTGTTACGTCCCCTATCAGGGGCCGGTGTATGGAATAGATTTTAGGAACCGGGAGATGGAAAAAGATGCTTGGTTGGTCCTCTTACTTCCAATTTGGGGCACTGCGCATGCGCCGTGCAATGTACTGTGCTACCCTATATGAGTGGTATGTTAAGTAGTACTATTCCTATCAGTTCAATTCCTGTTGCGTCCCCTATCAGGGGCCGGTGTGGTGTATGGAATAGATTTTAGGAACTGGGAGATGGAAAAAGATGCTTGGTCGGTCGTCTTACTTCCAATTTGGGGCACTGCGCGTGCGCCGTGCAATGTACTGTGCTACCGTATATGAGTGGTATGTTAAGTAGTACTATTCCTATCAGTTTAATCCCTGTTACATTCCCTATCAGGGGCCGGTGTATGGAATAAATTTTAGGAACCGGGAGATGGAAAAAGATGCTTGGTCGGTCTTCTTAGTTCCAATTTGGGGCACTGCGCGTGCGCCGTGCAATGTACTGTGCTACCCTATATGAGTGGTATGTTAAGTAGTACTATTCCTATCAGTTTAATCCCTGTTACGTCCCCTATCAGGGGCCGGTGTATGGAATAGATTTTAGGAACCGGGAGATGGAAAAAGATGCTTGGTTGGTCCTCTTACTTCCAATTTGGGGCACTGCGCATGCGCCGTGCAATGTACTGTGCTACCCTATATGAGTGGTATGTTAAGTAGTACTATTCCTATCAGTTTAATTCCTGTTACGTCCCCTATCAGGGGCCGGTGTGGTGTATGGAATAGATTTTAGGAACCGGGAGATGGAAAAAGATGCTTGGTCGGTCCTCTTACTTCCAATTTGGGGCACTGCGCATGCGCCGTGCAATGTACTGTGCTACCCTATGTGAGTGGTATGTTAAGTAGTACTATTCCTATCAGTTTAATCCCTGTTACATCCCCTATCAGGGGCCGGTGTATGGAATAGATTTTAGGAACCGGGAGATGGAAAAAGATGCTTGGTTGGTCCTCTTACTTCCAATTTTGGGCACTGCGCATGCGCCGTGCAATGTACTGTGCTACCCTATATGAGTGGTATGTTAAGTAGTACTATTCCTATCAGTTTAATCCCTGTTACGTCCCCTATCAGGGGCCGGTGTGGTGTATGGAATAGATTTTAGGAACCGGGAGATGGAAAAAGATGCTTGGTCGGTCCTCTTACTTCCAATTTGGGGCACTGCGCGTGCGCCGTGCAATGTACTGTGCTACCCTATGTGAGTGGTATGCTAAGTAGTACTATTCCTATCAGTTTAATCCCTGTTACGTCCCCTATCAGGGGCCGGTGTGGTGTATGGAATAGATTTTAGGAGCCGGGAGATGGAAAAAGATGCTTGGTTGGTCCTCTTACTTACAATTTGGGGCACTGCGTGTGCGCCGTGCAATGTACTGTGCCACCCTATATGAGTGGTATGTTAAGTAGTACTATTCCTATCAGTTTAATCCCTGTTAGGCGCTTGAAGAGTTGTCAATAGTTGACACACTCATGACATAAATTTTATTCCCCTATGCGTCAATCTTGGTGTAGTGATGACTGTGCTCGTGCGCACGTTTCGGAGATTGCAGGCGATGGCGGTTTTTCAAAGCCTATGGTCATGCTGAGGTAGTTCAGTGACAGTTAAGTGACCCAGAAAACAATGATTCTGCAGTGTGGGCCCATTGTTGGCCTAGTAGGCTTTAATGATCACCTTAGATGATCACAAAGAAAATTAATGTTTTTTCTATGCAAAATTATCCAGCCGATCGCTTTTGGTCTGTTCACAATGAAGCAACGACCTTATCATCTGGGGTGTGCCAACATTGCCATTGCCAACACACTCATAGAGGTGATCGCTTCATTGTGATACGCAAACCCCTTCACCACAACAAGGTAACAATCACGAAGGGGAATAGACACATGTATGTGCCTTTTTTTTTTGTTTTGTTTTTGCAGCCACAGTGCAGCACCAGAGGCCAGAAAAATTAGGCATGTACACATGCCTGAAAAATTTGGTATCGTTGCAGGCGCTGCTGTAGCAGCGGCCGTAAAAATTGATGTTTTCCAGGCAAATTTCGTGTGTACGAGGGGTGAGATTCCCGTATTCAACCCCCAGAATGTACCCCCACTCTGGGTGTTAGCGGGAAACTCATGTGGGACCTTATGTACCCACTGCTAGATAAGGGTTACCACTTGTACGTGGATAACTTTTATACCAGCATTCCCTTGTTCAGGTCCCTTGCCGCCAGATCCACGTTCGCTTGTGGGACCGTGCGGAAAAATCAGCGCAGCCTCCCTGCCCATCCCCTCCAGGTACCTATCCCCAGGGGTGAGACCCGTGCCCTTACCAGTGGAAACCTGTTACTGGTCAGGTATAAGGACAAGAGGGAAGTCCTTATACTGTCCACAATCCACGGTAACAGCATCACCTCTGTCCCTGTGCGAGGTACCGCGGCAACGGTCCTCAAGCCCGATTGTATCATCGACTACAATCGGTATATGGGAGGAGTTGATCTCTCTGATGGCTCTCAGACTTTGGAGACAAGGAACCATTTTTTTCCCCAAAAAATATTAGTTTTAGTGCAGGCATCCTCAAACTGCGGCCCTCCAGATGTTGTAAAACAATAACTCCCAGCATGCCCAGACAACCTACAGCCATCAGCAGGGCATGGTGGGAATTGTAGTTTTACAACATCTCGAGGGCCGCAGTTTGAGGATGCCTGCTTAGTGTCTCCAAATTCTGAGGGCCATACATATTGGGCATCGCCGCGTCCGTAAAAATCTTCTCTATAAAAATAACATGTAACCCAACCCTGCTGGATGAACAGCGTTAAAAAAATAAAAATAAAAAGTGTAAAAAAAAAGCCTTTTTTTGGCACCTAACATCACAAAAAGTGTAATAGCGAGCGATAAAAATGTCATATGCACCCCCAATTAGTGCCAATAAAACCGCCATCTCATCCCGCAAAAAATGAGCCCCTACATTAGATAGTTGCCCAACAAAAAAAAAAAACTGTAGCTCCCAGGCTATGGAGATACTAAAATATTTTTTTTTGGTTTCTAAAATGATAATATAGTGTAAAATCTAAATAAATTTTAAAATGTAGACATATTAGGTATCGGCACGTCTGTAAGAATCTTCCCTATAAAAATAACATTTGATCAAACCCCTCGGATGAACAGCGTTAAAAATATTTTAAAAAAACGGTGCCAAAACACCAATTTTTTGGCAAAATTTCCATTTGAATCCTTTTTTTCCGGTAATAAAGCAAGGGTTAACAGCCAAACAAAACTAAATATTTATTGCCCTGATTCTGTAGTTTGCAGAAACACCCCATATGTGGTCGTAAATGGCTATATAGCCACACAGCAGGGCATAGAACGAAGGGAACGCCATATGGTTTCTGGACGGCAGATTTTGATGAACTGGTTTATTTACACCATGTCCCATTAGAAGCCCCCCCTGATGTAGCCTAGACTAGAAACTCCAAAAAAGTGACCCCATCTAAGAAATTAAACCCCTCAAAGTATTCAAAAGTTACTTTACAAACTTTGTTAACTCTTTAGGTGTTCCACAAAACTAAATAGCGAATGTAGAAACAATTTTAGATTTGTAATTTTTTGTTACCTTGCCTCAAAAAAGTGTAATATAGAGCAACCAAAAATCATATTTACCCTAAAATAGTCCCAAAACAACAACCACCTTATCCCGTAGTTTCCTAGATGGGGTCACTTTTATGGAGTTTCTACTCTAGGGGTGCATCAGGGGGCTTGAAAGGGTACATGGTGTAAATAAACCAGTCCAGCAAAATCTGCCTTCCAAAAACCATATGGCGTTCCCCTTCTTCTATGTCCTGCCGTTTAGCCAAATAGTAGTTTACGACCACATATGGGGTGTTTCTGAAAACTACAGAATCAGGGCAACCCATATTGAGTTTTGTTTGGCTGTTAACCCATTTTTTCCAGTAATAAAGTAAGGGATAAAATGGAAATTTAAAAAAAAAATAGAAATTCCACTGACCGTCTAATATAACTCCAGCCTAATAATCACTTGTTCTTTTCTGTCAGGTGATTGCCTAATTTTTTGGGCATGTACTCAACTAGCCCATAGAAAAATTGTTATTCAGTGACCGCCTAATGTACCTCCAGCCACATAATCACTTGTTCTTTTCTGTCCGGTGAATGCCTAATGTTTGTGGCCTATACTCCACTGACCTGCAGTTCAATTGTTATCCACTGACAGTCTAATATACCTCCAGCCACATTGTTCTTTTCTGTTCAGTAAATGCATAATTTTTGGGGCCTGTACTCCACTGACTGTCTAATGTACCACCAGCCACATAATCGCTTGTTCTTTTCTTTCAGGTGAAGGCATAATTTTTGGGGCCTATACTCCACTGGCCTGCAGAAAAAATTGTTATCCACTGACAGTCTAATATACCTACAGCTACATAATCACTTGCTCTTTTCTGTCCAATGATTGCCTAATGTTTGGGGCCTGTACTCCACTGGCTTGCAGTAAAATTGTTATTCACTGGCCATCTAATATTTTTCCAGCCACATAATCACTTGTTCTTATCTGTCCGGTGAATGCCTAATGTTTGGGGCCTGTACTCCAGTGGCCTGCAGTAAAATTTTTATTCAGTGACCACCTAATGCATCTCCAGCCACATAATCACTTGTTCTTTTCTGTCAGATTAATGCCAATTTTTTGGGGCCTGTACTGGCTTACAGTAAAGTTGTTATCCACTGACCGTCTTATATACGTCTAGCAACATAATCACTTGTTCTTCAGGTGAATGCCTATTTTTGGGGGCCTGTACACCACTGGCCTATAGTCAAATTGTTATTCAGTGACCGCGTAATGTACCTCCAGCCACATAATCACTTGTTCTTTTCTGTCAGGAAAATGCCTAATGTTTGGGGCCTGTACTAAACTGGCCTGCAGTAAAATTGTTATCCACTGACTGCCTAATATACCTTTAGCCACATAATCACTTGTTCTTTTCTGTCCGATGAATGCCTAATGTTTTGTGCCTGTACTCCACTGGCCTGCAGTAAAATTGTTATCCTCTGACCGCCTAATATACTTCCAGCCACATAATCACTTGTTCTTTTCTGTATGGTGAATACCTAATGTTTTGCGCCTGTACTCCACTGGTCTGCAGTAAAATTGTTATCCAGTGACCGCTTAATTTACCTGCAGCCACATAATCACTTGTTCTTTTCTGTTCGGTGAATGCCTAATGTTTGGGGCCTGTACGCCACTGGTCTGTAGTAAAATTATTATCCACTGACCGCCTAATATACCTCCAGCCACATAATCACTTGTTATTTTCTGTCATGAAAATGGCTGACCACCAGGGGTTTCTGAAACAGGAAACCCTTAAATTTCTGAATATCATTCTAAAGTAAGTGAGGAAGATTGGCTATCTACACAGAAGTATGTGTCAATTTATTGAAGCCTGGGCAAGCACTAAGAAATATGGTATGAAGCAAAAACGAATATAAAACTACAAAATATTCATAGTTGTTGAAATGAATAGCATTTAGCCAACTATATGTGTTTTTTTAACACTTCTATAGAAGTGAGAACATTTTGGTACTTTGTAATTAACAAAGACATATCCATTTAAATGTAAGGTGTTCAATTACGAATAAACACCTTTTTCGCATAAAAAATTCATCAAAATAAAACACTCTAATACTATTTCATATCTCAAATGTAGTCAGGCACTATTAATAAAAGGACAGTTTTTAACATGTAATGACTTAACATTTTCACCTTTTCTACTGACTGACAACCAAAATTAAGTGATTACATTTTTTAATGGCTATATCATTTACATAAATTGTATTTCATCTTGTGATGTTATTGCTGCCGTCTAGCTGGGAGCTCTGTAAAATATGCTTTGTGCACACATACTATAATTGTAAAAGCACAAATAATATATACCGTATTTTTCGCTTTATAAGACGCACCCCAGATTTAGACAACAGAAAATTATGTGGTTTACTGAAGTGGAGGGGTCAGGGTCAATGGTGCATGTGGTCACCTCAATAAAGTACCTATAAAAATAAATGTGTCTCCTGTCATTGCTTTGTCGTGTCCCATGCTTGTTCTGCTAGATTATTTTTAAGTATTTTTCTGCGACACACATACACACATTTTTGGTACATACACACAGCCTGCTATACACACACACAACACTGCCATACACACATACAGCTCTACTACACACAGAAATAGCTCTGCAATAAACATACAGCCCTGCTACACACATAGCTCTATTACACACACACACACACAGCACTGCTACACACATACAGTTCCATTACATACATAGCTAACACCCCAGAGTGGGGTTACCACTTCTGCAAAATACTAACAAATACATACAAGGCCATCCACAACCTGTCCCCTCCCTATATCTCTGAGCTACTTTCCCGATACATCCCCACTGGTGTAAAGGAGAACTGGCTTAGTTGCCCATAACAACCAATTAAATTCCACCTTCCAATGGAAGCTGAAATATGATTGGTTGCTATGGACAACAAAGCCACTTCTACTTTACACCAGTTTGATAAATGGCCCCTACATTCTCCTTGTCTCCTTTACAGTGTATTTTGGGCAACAAGTTCTGGTGCTTTTTTGCTTCCAAAGTTGTACTTACCTAAATGTAAAAAGGGTTTTCCAGCAGGAAAAACATATTTCCATTGTGTCTGAAATGTCAAATGAGACACTGTTATGCTCATATACTTTTTGCTCAAAGGTCCACTGTTCTCCCACTGGAAGCCTTGGTCTTGAGTCCCAGCAGCAACACTTCCATCGTTATTAATCTATCCTCTTACACTCTGCAGAGAAAGACTGTTCTGTTCATGAAAATATAAGCACTGAGCACGAGTCACTTGGAAGTCAACATAGGAACATAGAAAGAACTTACTTCTTCCTTCAGTAATTGAGAAATGGACCATATCTTCTACACAGCTTCAAGAAACTGATGACAGTGGGGAGTGATTGCTTAAGTCTTCAACTTGCTATAATAAAAACTACTTTTCTAAAAGAATATTTCATGGTATTTGTGTTTCAATTCTAACCAATGTACATGCAATTAAACTAAGCCAGGAGTCAGTACCGAGTAACAACAGAATGTGTCAAAGCCAGGCAAAGTCTACATTCAGACTCAGAGGTGTAAAAGAGTAAAAAAAAAAAAAACTGGACGGAACAACCAACAGGAGGCACAAGGAAAGTTAGTCGAAATCTATACCAGTAGGTTAAACAATGAGTTAATTAGAGATGAGTGAATTGGTTCTAAACTTATCAAATTCAACAAAAATTTCCCCAAAATTCAGGTCAAATTTAAATATTTGTCGATTCTGTTAAGGTGAAAGTCTTAAAATGGCGCCAACGATTTTCCAAATCAGAAGACAGGACAGATTAAAAAGGAGGATCACAAGCCAACTTCAATTAAAGCACCAGGCTTTCTGATTGGTCCATATATCTGCCCCCTGATCGGTCCACTGGCCTGAGCCTCTTGATTGACTGGGGCCTGGGGGACCTTCTGACTGGCAATATGATGTGTGCATGCATATTTCTGCCAGTGCCACCCAGATTATCAGAGTGGCGGCTGGCAAGGAGAGACATTGCAGGAGTGCTAGAAGGTAAGGGTGGGTTCACACTAGCGTTAGGGATTCCGTTTTGGCTTTCCGTTATAACATGGTTATAACAGAAAAAAAAGGAATGCCCAGACAGAATGCAAAACGGAAGCCTTTAAAAGGCATTCCGTTTGATTTCCATCCTAATAGAAGTTTATGGAAAAGCATAACGGATCCGTCTGGGCCCCGTTATGCAAGACGGAAAACAAAGTCCTGTTGACAGGACTTTGTTTTCCGTCTTGCATAACGGGACTCAGACGGTTCCGTTTTGATTCCCATAGACTTCTATTCGGACAGAGAGCAAACGGAATGACTTTTAAAGGCTTCCGTTTTGCATTCTGTTATAATACAAGTTTATGGGCAGAAGAACGGATCCGTCCTTCCGTCTTATTGATTCCGTTATTTTCCGTTATAACCATGCTATAACGGAAAGCCATAACGGAATCCCTAACGCTAGTGTGAACCTTCCCTAAGTATGCTACATGGAAATGCTTGGAATGGATGATAAAGGTATACACTGAACATGAAATCAAAATGCTATTTTATCATAGATTTAAGCTGCAACTCATAACTTGACATTCATGTAATACATAAAATCAATAAAAAAGAAAAATACTAAAAACCTGTTTACATGCGAAAAATAACAAACATAATCTAATAATAGGGACTAACTGTGTCGATTTTGCATCTTTGTGAGAACACAAGGACAATGATGTAAGAATAACCATGTTGATAGCTATATTTTACTAATATCTGATATGTATACCATCTGTCGAAACTGATACATTGCTGAATTTATTATGTCTCTTTAGTTTCTCTATTTAAGATTCAGAATTTATGAAATATAGAAAAAGCTAAAAAGATCTTAAGCCCTCCAGAATTCTAAGGATTGCACAGCAATGAAATCACTCTGTTGGAGGAATTGAAAGTCAACAGAAAAATGAATCTGCCTGCTTCAATTCTTTGAAATATATAAGACTTGTCTTTTCCTTATAGGCGAAGGAGGCTAAATTACTTGTTCTCTTGCATAAAAAATTGTTTTCTTATAACACTGTGCTTGTAACGGCAAATGAATAAAACATAAAACAGATACTCATATTTGTAGAATAAGTATATGTTTGACCATAGGCAATTTCTTGACCTAGATATTAGAGGATCACGAAAATGTAATGTTAATGCTTTGAACTAGTCAAAAATTTTAATTTATGTGGATAAATTATTTGGTTATTAAAGTAAATCTACAGTATCACCACCCCAAGGCCTATTAACTCCTGTATTATATGATTAGTAGTGCTCCAGCTCAGTCTTGATTGCTATGTTACAGTCATGGCCGTAAATGTTGGCACCCCTGAAATTTTTCAAGAAAACAAAGTATTTCTCACAGAAAAGTATTGCAGTAACACATGTTTTGCTATACACGTGTTTATTCCCTTTGTGTGTATTGGAACACAACAAAAAAAGGGAGGAAAAAAAGCTAATTGGACATAATGTCACACCAAACTCCAAAAATGGGCTGGACAAAATTATTGGCACCCTTTCAAAATTGTGGATAAATAAGATTGTTTCAAGCATGTGATGGGGCAAGTAACAGGTGTGGGCAATATAAAAATCACACATGAAAGCAGATAAAAAGGAGAGAAGTTCACTTAGTCTTTGCATTGTGTGTCTGTGTGCACCACACTAAGCACGGACAACAGAAAGAGGAGAAGAGAACTGTCTGAGGACTTGAGAATCAAAATTGTGGAAAAATATCAACAATCTCAAGGTTACAAGTCCATCTCCAGAGATCTAGATTTGCCTTTGTCCACAGTGTGCAACATTATCAAGAAGTTTGCAACCCATGGCACTGTAGCTAATCTCCTTGGGTGGGGACGGAAGAGAAAAATTGATGAAAGGTGTCAACGCAGGATAGCCTGGATGGTGGATAAGCAGCCCCAAACAAGTTCCAAAGATATTCAAGCTGTCCTGCAGGCTCAGGGAGCATCAGTGTCAGAGCGAACTATCCGTTGACATTTAAATGAAATGAAACGCTAGGGCAAAAATTAGCTTGAGTAAGCCAAAATCCTTCTGGGAAAACATCTTGTGGACAGATGAGATCAAGATAGAGTTTTTCGGTAAAGCACATCATTCTACTGTTTACCGAAAATGGAATGAGCCCTACAAAGAAAAGAACACAGTACCTACAGTGAAATATGGTGGAGGTTCATTGATCTTTTGGGGTTGTTTTGCTGCCTCTGGCACTGGGTGCCTTGAATGTATGCAAGTCATAATGACATCTGAGGATTACCAACAGATTTTGGGTCGCACTGTAGACCCCAGTGTCAGAAATCTGGGTTTGAGTCCGAGATCTTGGGTCTTCCAGCAGGACAATGACCCCAAACATACGTCAAAAAGCACCCAGAAATGGATGGCAACAAAGCGCTGGAGAGTTCTGAAGTGGCCAGCAATGAGTCCAGATCTAAATCCCATTGAACACCTGTAGATAGATCTTAAAACTCCTGTTGGGAAAAGGTGCCCTTCCAATTAGAGACCTGGAGCAGTTTGCTAAGGAAGAGTGCTCCAAAATTCCTGTTGAGAGGTGTCAGAAGCTTATTGATGGTTGTAGGAAGCGATTGCTTTCAGTTATTTTTTCCAAAGGGTGTGCAACCAAATATTAAGTTAAGGGTGCCAATAATTTTGTCCAGCCCATTTTTGGAGTTTGGTGTGACATTATGTCCGATTTGCTTTTTTTCCTTCCTTTTTTGGTTGTGCTCCAAAACACACAAAGGGAATAAACATGTGTATAGCAAAACATTTATTACTGCAATACTTTTCTGTGAAAATACTTAATTTTCTTGAAAAATTTCAGGGTGCCAACATTTACGGCCATGACTGTATATGTCCATGCTCACCCAGTTCCAATGAGCTCAGGAGTCCTCTCCATTATGTGCATCAGGAGTCCTCTCTATTATGTGCATGTGCTCAGAAGTGCTTGCAATGTTTTTCAGTCTAGTTTTTCGGTGCACAGTGGTGAAACGGGGTTAGTCTGTACATATGACTTGACAATCAGCAGCAGTACTATTCATGATAGACCTTGGGGAAGTGACAGATTCACTTCAACCTCTTAAGGGTTTGTATGGAGCAGGCTCATGCTTTGAGCTGGCTCAATATGTGGAAGGTGCCAGCTGTATAATACAGCAGGCACCTGCCAGCAATAACTGGGTTCGGAGATGACTCCGATCCCAGGCATTTAATCTCTCAGATGCCACGGTCTGTGGGGCTAGACAGAGGGAGGGGCATCCTTCCATCCTTCGATTGTAGTCACCATGGTGAAACCCTTGGGCTACAATTGATTGCTATGATAGCCTTGGCCCTTGTGGAGTTCCTAGCGCAAAGGAAGCTGCCTAAAAAGCCATGCAGGAGGCGCAGCCTGACAGGCAGCCAGTGAAACTCAAGTACACTGCAATAGTAGCTCTATATCCTGTTGCCTTCAGCTCAGACAGCATGTTTAATGTGACAGGTTTCCTTTAAGTTGTAAAACATAAAACGTACCAACCTGTCATGTCGTTTTTAGCACATAGTGAATGTTGTAAGCACAAAGCCTATAAATGGGCAGAATTGCATTTTTCTTTTTTTTCATTTTCACCTCACAAATAATTTTTTCCTATTTTCCAATACAAACTACGGTACAGTAAAGTAAATGGCACCATTAAAAAATACATCTTATCCCGCAAAAAATAAGCTATCATATGGTTATGTGAACAGAAAATGTAAGCAAAGTTTTCACTCTTAGAAGGTGGGGAGGAAAAAAGAATACAAAAACACAATTTGGCCATGTCTTAAAGGAGTTAATATCTGAGATGCATTGTTTGAGAATCTAATAACATAGCAATGTTTAAACAATGATTATAATAAAATAGAGATTTTAAACTGGACAGATAAATAGGTGGAGGTGAAGACACCCCCCACCAAAAAAATAAAATAAAAATAGCGATGGTGCTCAAAGGAAGCATCCAGTGTTAAAATGGCACAAAGCAAATCATGGCAAAACTAACACTGGTGTGGATCAATAGAGCAGATTTACTAATTGTGTTAGACAGTGTAGTCCAAACATGCGCTAAATTTATCAGAGTGTCTCAAACTGGATGATAGCTTTGGTGTAGTCCTACCTTTATGCCACTTATTGGTTGACTTAATTGGTTAATGAAGCCCACTTTTAGCATTGTGGCTTAATCTGAATAAACATAAATAAATAAATAAGCCAACCGATAGGTGGTATAAAATTAGACAATGTCCTGCCAAGCATCACATTTATTGTGATACATTTGGTGGATGTTTATACTGCCTTAGTTTCCATTGTCTACATTTTAGACAGAATTAGTAAATCTGCCTCAGAATTGTGTGCCAAAGTTTTGGTGCAAAATGGTGCATGTTAAGATCATTCTTTTTGGCTTACTTGCTTCAGTCTAAAATACAATGTGCCAATCGGCACAAAATGTTGCCACAAATTATTCCAGAATTTAGGCCCAGCCACAAGAATTAATGTGGTCCACCGAGCTGTGAACTGTAACAGTACTTTTACCTTTAAACTTTTAAATACTTCCGACCACCCTTGGAGCTTGGTTGCAACTTTCTTTTGCTTTATAGGATATTGCCTTGTATTGTTAAAGAGGTTGTCTGTTTATGGACTCTCTTTTGATCTCTTTTTGTTCGAAGGGAAACTCAATGCCGGCTGATCACAGGATTTCCCACTACTGGGTGCTATAAAGATCAGGTGTAATCTGTGAAAGTGTTCAATTTCCCTGCAGCACTACCACATGGGAGATGAAGGGTTAATAGGTTCCCACTGAAATCAATAGTTTATGCATGTGTGCTGGTTTCAGCAGAGTTAGGGACACTATTTAAAGCTGCTGTCCATTCTGGCCTATAGATAAGGATATGGAACCGCTCTATTAGCTATGGTTTCCCTAATACACTATTTCATGATTGTTTTCTAAACCAGACAACCCCTTAATATTCCGTGTTTATTGTTTTGCCTTGGTTGTCGCTACTAGTCTTGTCTGCTTGCCACATGTGATCCATTTTAACACCTGTTTGATTGATTGAGCTATTTGATCATCAATTGTGCTCAGTTCCATTAGGTTTCTGTTATTTTTGATGGAAGAAAAGTACGGTCTGTTGTACTACTGTAGTTCTCCTGTTCCTGTGAAAAAAACAGAAGTACTGAAAGCACAATGCTGATGTGAACTTAGCCTTATTAACTAGGATCATATGGAAGTTGCTTTGGGGATAAGCTGAATGCAGTGGGTCTGGCTTCTCACTCCCCTTCCCCATAAACAGCTGATTTTATAAGGGGAAATTGTGAAAATGGTGCATAAGAAATGTAATGTTACATGCTGGCTAGAGATGAGCGAAATATTAAAAAATGTTGATTCTGCTGCTTCGTCACAAAGTGCATTTCTTTGAAAGTAGTCGGTGTAATGATAGTAAATCATACTTGTCTAATCCATTTGCTTACAATGGGCTGGCCTCCATCTTGCTTAAAGATCTTGCTCAAAATCTCATCCGGTCCATCATGACGTCATACATTGCCGCACATGGGATTTTACATGAGATCTTCAAGCAAGATGGCGGCGGCCGGCTCGTCGCGGACAAATGGATTAGGTAAGTAGGATTTATTTTTGTTTTTTACACTATTTCAGGTTAACCCCTTTGGGACACAGCCTTATTTCACCTTAAGGACCAGGCCATTTTTTGCAAATCTAACCAGTGTCACTTTAAGTGGTGATAACTTTAAAACACTTTGACTTATCCAGGCCATTCTGAGATTGTTTTTTCGTCACATATTGTACTTCATGACACTGGTAAAATGAAGTAAAAAAAAATTCATTTTTATTTATAAAACTTCTATAATACATAGTAATACCTAAAAAATAGTTATTACTTTACATTCCCCATATGTCTACTTCATGTTTGGATCAATTTGGGAATGATATTTTATTTTTGGGGGATGTTACAAGGCTTAGAAGTTTAGAAGCAAATTTTTTAATTTTTCAGAAATTTTCAAAAACCCACTTTTTAGGGACCAGTTCAAGTCTGAAGTCACTTTGTGAGGCTTACATAATAGAAACCACCCAAAAATTACCCCATTCTAGAAACTACACCCCTCAAGGTATTCAAAACTGATTTTTACAAACGTCGTTAACCCTTTATGTGTTCCACAAGAGTTAATGGCAAATGGTGATAATATTTCAGAATTTTTCTTGCCAAATTTTCCATTTTAATCCATTTTTTCCAGTAGCAAAGCAAGGGTTAACAGCCAAACAAAATGCTATATTTATTGGCCCGATTCTGTAGTTTGCAGAAACACCCCATATGTGGCCGTAAACTACTGTACGGGCACACAGTAGGGCGTAGAGGGAAAGGTGCGCCGTATGGTTTTTGGAAGACAGATTTTGCTGGACTGGTTTTTTTGACACCATGTCCCATTTGAAGCCCCCCTGATACACCCCTAGAGTAGAAACTCCATAAAAGTGAACCCATCTAAGAAACTACACCCCTCAAGGTATTCAAAACGGACTTTACAAACTTTGTTAACCCTTTAGGTGTTGCACAAGAGTTATTGGCAAATGGAGATGAAATTTGAGAATTTAAATTTTTTGGCAAATTTTCCATTTTAATAAATTTTTTCCAGTAACAAAGCAAGGGTTAACAGCCAAACAAAATGCTATATTTATTGCCCCGATTCTGTAGTTTTCAGAAGCACCCCATATGTGGCCATAAATTACTGTACGGGCACACAGTAGGGCGTAGAGGGAAAGGTGCGCCGTATGGTTTCTGGGAGGCAGATTTTGCTGGACTGTTTTTTTTGACGCCATGTCCCATTTGAAGCCCCCTGATGCACCCCTAGAGTAGAAACTCCATAAAAGTGACCCCAACTAAGAAACTACACCCCTCAAGGTATTCAAAACTGATTTTACAAACTTTGTTAACCCTTTAGGTGTTCCACAAGATTTAATGAAAAATAGAGATACAATTTCAAAATATCACTTTTTTGGCAGATTTTCCATTTTAATAATTTTTTTCCAGTTACAAAGCAAGGATTAACAGCCAAACAAAACTCAATATTTATGGCTCTGATTCTGCAGTTTACAGAAACACCCCATATGTGGTCGTAAACCGCTGTACGGGCACACAGCAGAGTGCAGAAGGAAAGGAATGCCATACGGTTTTGGAAGGCAGATTTTGCTGGATAGTTTTTTTTTTACACCATGTCCCATTTGAAGCCCCCCTGATGCACCCCTAGAGTAGAAACTCCAAAAAAGTGACCCCATTTTAGAAACTACGGGATAGGGTGGCAGTATTGTTGGTACTAGTTTAGGGTACATAAGATTTTTGGTTGCTCTATATTACACTTTTTGTGAGGCAAGGTAACAAGAAATAGCTGTTTTGGCACCGTTTTTATTTTTTGTTATTTTCAACATTTATCTGACAGGTTAGATCATGTAATATTTTTACAGAGCAGGTTGTCACGGATGCGGCGATACCTAATATGTATACTATTTTTTATTTAAGTTTTACACAATGATTTCATATTTGAAACAAAAAAAATCATGTTTTAGTGTCTCCATAGTCTGAGAGCCATAGTTTTTTCAGTTTTTGGGCAAATATCTTAGGTAGGGTATGATTTTTGCGGGATGAGATGACGGTTTAATTGGCACTATTTTGGGGTGCGTATGACTTTTTGATCGCTTGCTATTACACTTTTTGTGATGTAAGGTGACAAAAAGTGGCTTTTTTTACACCGTTTTTTTTTTTTTTTTTTTACGGTATTCACCTGAGGGCTTAGATCATGTAATATTTTTATAGAGCAGGTTGTCACTGACACGGCGATACCTAATATGTATACTATTTTTTTTATTTATGTAAGTTTTACACAATGATTTCATTTGTGAAACAAAAAAAATCATGTTTTAGTGTCTCCATAGTCTGAGAGCCATAGTTTTTTCAGTTTTTGGGAAAATATCTTGGGTAGGGTATGATTTTTGCGGGATGAGATGACGGTTTGATTGGCACTATTTTGGGGTGCGTATGACTTTTTGATAGCTTGCTATTACACTTTTTGTGATGTAAGGTGACAAAAAATAGCTTTTTTTACACCGTTTTTTTTTTCTTTTTTAACGGTATTCACCTGAGGGGTTAGGTCATGTGATATTTTTATAGAGCAGGTTATTACGGACTTGGCAATACCTAATATGTATACTTTTTTTTATTTATGTAAGTTTTACACAATTATTTCATTTTTGAAACAAAAACAAAAAAATCATGTTTTAGTGTCTCCATATTCTGAGAGCCATAGTATTTTCAGTTTTTGGGCGATTATCTTATGTAGGGTCTCATTTTTTGCGGGATGAGGTGATGGTTTGATTGGTACTATATTGGCGTACATACGACTTTTTTGATCACTTTTATTACCTTTTTTGGGAAGTAAGGTGGCCAAAATTTCAATTTCGTCATAGTTTTTTATTTCTTATTTTTATGGCGTTCACCGTTTGGGTAAAGTAACATGACCGTTTTATAGATCAGGTCGTTACAGATGCGGTGATATCAAACATGTGTAGGGAATTTTTTTTTTTTCATTTTTAATCAGTGATAAATATGTTTTCACTTTTTTTTACTTTTTTTTTTACCCAGACCCACTTGGTTCTTGAAGATCTGGTGGGTCTGATGTCTGTATAATACAGTACAGTACACTATATAGTGTACTGTACTGTATTTTCACTTTACAAAGTCTGATTAGACTTCTGCCTTTAGCAGAAGTCTAATCAGCACCATGGACAGCCTCTGATCAGTACCATGGACAGCCGGACGCCTGTGAAGGCGTCCGGTTGCCATGGTACCCATCACGCGCTGCCACAGCAGAGCAGTGGGTGATGGGGAGATAGGGGGCCCCCTCCCTCTCCCATCGGGGGCTGAAAAGGCCCTACGGACCGCGGCATGCAAGGGGTTAAACGCATGGCATCTGTGCCAGCACAGATGTCAGGCGTTTCGAGCAGAGTGTCAGCAATGTGCTGACACTCTGCAAACCGCTCGGCTATCCTGAGAGAGGGGGCGGGCGGATGATCGCATGGCTGCCCGCCCCCCCAAGCACCCCTTTAAAATGCTCCAATGCTTATATCAGAGGGGCTGCCTGGGTGAAAATGGGGACATGTCCGGGTTCAGATGTGATTTAATGGCTGATTTGGGTCTTTTAGGAAGAAGGCCAGTCTTTGTTGTTCTGTTTTGGTTTACTGAGGTGGTTCTAAGCAGGGGAGAATATATAGTATATGGTCACAGGTAGAGATGAGCAAATTTCATGTTATGAAATTTGTTTACGCTTCGTTTGTTGGTAAAAGTAGAATTATAGATTCCATTACCACAGACCATAACGCAATTCTATGACGGAATGCATAACGTAATGCCTTTAGAGGCATTCCGTTATTCATTCCGTCATAATACGTAGAAGTCTGTGGTAACGGAATCCATTAAGCAATTCTTCTTTTACCAACAAACAAAGCGTGAACAAATTTTATAACATGAAATTCGCTCATCTCTAGTCACAGGCTGCATTTGTCAGACAACCTCTTTAACTGGGCACCTATCATGGGCTTCATGTTTGGTGGGCAAAGGAGGGGAGTTGTGCAAGACCATCATCTAGATAATATATCCCAAACTCCATAAGGAACAACAAAGCATGTGTCCCAACTTTGCAATATACACTATATCAATCATGATACTTCATGTGAGTGGGAGTAAGTGGTTGGCTATGCAAAAGCACACCTGTAATGGGAAGGACCACTTGATACCTTGCTGTACATACAGTCTAGTATTTCTGGATTGTACCTTCGACCCCTGAAATCAGTTCCTACACAGTTTTCCATTATCAGTCTGATCATTGCAAGGCCATTCTGTTGTCTCTCATTCAAATAAATACTCATACTATAAGATATTGTCTCCATTTTAGTGTAATGATTAATATGCTACAAAAAAATGACAGAAAGCTGATCTCTCATCAAGAATTTTTTGCTATAATAGCATAACACTAAGCGATTTGCTTTTTACAGCTACATGCAGAGCCTCCAGTTTCCCTGAGATAATGTTCTTAACATGCTTTTTATCATGATGATCACATTTTTCTTGCTCAGTCAGACAATCTGACATAGAGAAAATGGTGTTGTAACTTGCTTTAGAGAAGTGGAAATGATCCATATATTGATGTAACAGATACTCTGCTTCCTTCTCAAGCCTCTTTTGATAAATTACATGTAAGAGATTTTTGATTATCGCATTTTACTGACAATATTCTTCTGTGTGCAGCATGTATACCATGTCCCTTTTGTTTTCAGATTGCATTGCTTTCACTCAAAATGCCACTTTGTATGTAAAATGATGATTTTTTTTTTTTAGATATATCTATTTTTTCTTGTCATTGTTCTTTTCACTAGAAATAAGAAGCAATACATTACAGAGCAAGTGATTAGAGATGAGCGAATTTCTCCAAAATTCGCTTCGATCATTTGCTGAATTTTCCGAAACGACTCGATTCGATCCAAATTAATTTGTGGCAAATCGCATTAAAACACAGCAATTTCCTGGCTGCAGAGCGCCTGTATAGTGGTGTAGAACATTGTGCCTTGCAGCAACACGCATAGTGAGTCTGCTATGGTAGTGAAACAATGCTGTGAGTCAGTATGACATGCAGATGACAGGCGTTGCTCTTAGAATCACTGCACTCTTCACTTCTTTGGGTAGTTACGGGGCCAAAACTGACCAAATAACTCAAGTGTGAACTCAGCCTTACAGGTCGATGTTAGCGTCAGGTATAAAGAACCGTGCAGGTGCCCAGGATCCTACTGTAGCATGAAAGAGCGCACTTCTTTTACACCATCGTCAGCTGATTCCACATAGATGTCTATAGAACCTGTTCTATTAGACGCTTATACAAGTAGAGCCCCCCTGACAGAGTGGAGAGGTTGTCAGCAGTAAGTTTGTGTTGACATTACAGATTATTTTGCCCTTCCTCTGAACTGTCAGAACAATAACCCCCCAAAAAACAGATCCTGTCTGTTGAGCATCCGCCTTCACTTGGTCAGCGTTTGGTCCGTAATCCTTCAGTATTGCAAATGCCCCCCAAAAAAACAGGAGTGGATCCAAAACAGAGATCACACGTCAATGGAATATTTGCATGTCTTCTGTGTTTTGTACCCACTCCTGCTTTTGGCTACCAAATCATAAGCCAATTCTGATGGGACCATACAGGCCTTACAGCTGCTACACAGACAGGATCCGTTGTGTGTCTCATTTTTCCTTCCTTCTGAGAGATGAGAAGGAGGGTCAAATAAATGATGATGTCAACCAGGCCAAAAAGGCAAAATAGTGGCCCAGTCATGGAGTAGGGAGGGTGGGAACAGCATGAGAAGTCCACAGAGTGGCCCAATGACACAGTGTGGAGGTGGCAGCAGCATCAGGAGACCACAGAGTGGCAATGTGACATAGTGTAGAGGTGGCAGCAGCAGTAGCATGTGGAGGCCTCAGAGTGGCACAGTGACAGAGTATGGAGGTGGAAGCAGCAGCATGAGGAGGCCACAGAGTGGCAAGGTGACATAGTGTTGAGATAGCAGCAGCATCAGGAGACCACAGAGTGGCACAATGAAAGAGTGTGGAGGTGGCAGCAGCAGCATGTGGAGGCCACAGAGTGGCACAGTGACATAGTGTGGAGGTGGCAGCAGCATCAGGAGAGTACAGAATGACAAGGTCACATAGTGTGGAGGTGGCAGCAGCATCAGAAGACCAAAGAATGGCAAGGTGACATAGTGTGGAGGTGGTAGCAGCATCGGGAGACCACAAAGTGGGACTATGACAGAACGGGGAAGTGGCAGCAGCATCAGGAGACCACAGAGTGGCAAGGTGACATAGTGTGGAGGTGGCAGCAGCATCAGGAGACTACAGAGTGGCAAGGTCACATAGTGTAGAGGTGGCAGCAGCATCAGGAGACCACAGAGTAGCACAATGACAGAGTGTGGAGATGGCAGCAGCATCAGGAGACCACAGAGTAGCAAAATGACATAGTGTGGAGGCAGCAGCAGAAGCATAAGGAGGCCACAGAGTGGCAAGGCGACATAGTGTTTAGGTAGCAGCAGCATCAGGAGACCACAGAGATTCCAAATTTTCTTTATATACGTACATTCACACCACATGTGAATGTAAGTTCCTTCTTTTGTTTTGCATCTCCAGCACATATTTGATGTGTCTGGAAACATCTGAGAAAGGCGGGACGGAGTGAGGTACCACCTATAAAACCACTCACAATGTGTCTCGAGGTGAAAGGTGCATTTGGAAAATTTTGGTATGGATGATGGAGCCGCTTGCCATCGATCGGTCGGGAAGATTTGATTCAAATCACTATGCCATTTGTTTTTAATATTCTTCGTCCCATCATTCTCCCCCAACAGAAAATTCCTGTAGCAAAAGGAAATGCTATGTGAGTTGGATTTGATATCCATATAGGTAGTATTGATGGTTGGGATGTAGTTGAAAGGATAATAGGTTTGGATTTAATCAGGTGTCTTAGTTGTAGGAATATAAAGTAGTCTAGTCCTGCGGCAGTAGTTATATTCGAATTCGCGATATTACGCAAATATTTTGTAGAATATTCAGCGAATATTCGCAAATTCGATTCTACGATTTTTTTACTCGAAAAATCGACAAGGTAATGATCGCATAATATGCGAATTTTTGTAATGCGAATTTTTATCGCAAATTTTTCAATTGCCGAGCAAAAACATGATTCTTCCCTGCTTCTTGCTTGTGGGCCAAAGAGTCATAGCACTATATCGAATATATTCGTTTTTTTGAATATTCGTAATATTCTAAAACAAGAATATATAGCAATACAGCCAATATTAGAAAAAAACGTCTGAACTGAAAAAAATTACAACTATTAGACAAAGAAGATTATAGCACTATCTTAGCTAAATTGGAAGTCCAGCTAAAGAGTAACCCTAATAAATCTATACATATATATTTTTAATAATTCATTACAAAATCTTATCCTTAGATGTCCAGGCACACACCAGGCCAATAGAGATGCTGCTAGGGAGTGGGGTGACTGACCCTATTAACATATACTATAGCTTGGCCCTAAGCCCAGAGGCAACTCCTAATGGTGGAGCCCCCCTGTCCTCGAACCTAGCTAACAACTCCTATACAGCCCTAGAAGGATCAATATTAGGTGATGTACAGGGTATTGGGCCGGTGTGGGCATGGACAGAGAGGATCAAAAACAAATATGAAAAAAAGCACAGTGTATACGGCCCCGACGATAAGAACTATCATCAGGTACACGGTGCAGCAAATTACAAAACTAAAACAACACCTAAATAGGATAACGCTAGATGCCACAGATCTAAACCGTGGTCAAGCCCAACGCGTTTCCCCCACGGTGTGGGATCATCAGGGGGTAATAGATAAAAGATAATTAAATAGGTACAGACGGCATATCGAATAAACGGAAGGAAGCCCCGATACAGTTGGCAAATCCGTGGAAAAGCCGTTCAGTAAATGGTGTCAATTATGACATTCAGTAATGAGATCAAAAAATGTGATCAAAAAATGTTTGGACCAGATGACAATGTTGGGGGGGGCGGATAGAAGAACATATAACGACAGTCTTGATGTATCATATGTGTGCATCATATCTGCAAAGAAAAAGAGAGAAGGATATCCATATATACATGATAGGCTTAAGTATGTATCCCAGCACCTCATACAAAAGTGTGAAGGACCACCACCAGTATGGGTTATAATAGAGGGATTCACTCACGGTGTCAAGAGGAAATTCCATATACTTAAGGGGACTCGATCAGTCATATAGATAAAGCAAATGACTCTCTTATAGATGCCGAAGTGTGCAGAGACCAAGCGTGTCACTGATGTTCACATGTATCAATCACAGAGGTAGACTATAAACACAGAAAAATAATCAAATAGTCATATACCACTCAAACCACAGGGGATCATGGAGGTGAATAGAAGGGTGAGCATACCTTCAGATATATGTTGAATCACCAACAACAGTCACCCATGTCAGATCAACCTATTAGATATCGGTCCACTATATGACAAGAAAGAGCATGTATCACTAAGGCCCCACTGCAGACAACTCATGTCTAAAGGTGCTGTGGTCAAGTTACTTACTGTTGGTAGTCAAGCCACAGGCATACGTCCCCTCCCTGGGTCCAACTATTACTCTCACAGAGTTACCCCCTCTTATACTCACCATAAAGAGTCTTCTAATTGTTAATACCTGTGTCGGGGTGAGGTCCCAAACAGTAACTCCGCCTAGGACTGCTGTGTACGCCATATGAAAGGCATATAAGGCGCCATGAGAAGTAGCGTGCGTTCCAAGGTGGAACGCACGTGACGCGACTACCGGGACCGGAAGTAGCGTCATCGGGACATGCGTTCCAGCCCAGTGCCAGCCTAAACAGCCAGCCAGTCACCTAGAGGACGTCCAGGTATGACGTCATCTCCTCGGGCCAATGCGTTCCAGCATGGAACGCAGACCGCCGGATCGGGCAATAGACTGTGGGCAAAATAAAGAAAATTACCTGACACAGGTAATAAACCTAATTATGGTATGTGATAAAAACCAGAGCATAGCAGGGGTAAGGTATATGATACAGTGGCCATAACAGGCGACCATACCCTACACCCTGCATATCTTAGTTTATATGAGGACTCGGTGAGCGGGGGTACACATATAAAGGACAAGGTTTTTGAGTAAATCGATAAGAGCTGATAGAACAATATATAGTGAAACCGGTGAAACTGTTTATAATCACCGTTACAGATAATCATAATTTCGGTGCTTCACGCACCCGGTCCAGTAAAGGGACAAAGCTAACTACCGGGCTCATAGGTAGCAAGGATAGAATTAGGGAAAGGAAAGGGACAGGGAAATGGAAGATAAGGACCTAGCGCGAAAGGGCAAAAAGGCCAAAAGGCAAGTCACAGAAAACATGAAAAAGTTAATCTTTCATTTAGCCCGCGGGGGGACTGGGACCGGAGTCTATGGATCCATTCACTCTCCTTCTGTAGGATCCTCCTATCCCAGTCACCCCCACGTGGAGATGGATGTACCAATTCTAGTACCGTGAATCGAAGGCACCTGGGGTCTCCCCCATGGAACTCGTTCACGTGTGTCGCAATCGGGGTAACTTCCTTATTTTTAACATCATTTACATGCTCAAGGATACGTCTTCTAAATTCCCTGATAGTTTTCCCCACGTAGTCAAGGGGGCAGGTGCACTGGCATAGATAGATAAGACCCCTAGATTTACAGTTGATAAAATCACGTATCTGAAAGGTCTGCCCAGATGCTGATCCAATAATGGTTCTCGCTGTGTTCAAAAACACGCAGGCCTTACAGCCACCACACCTGTAAAGGCCCACCGGTCTGCGATCCAGCCAGGTGCCTACCTTGACTGGAGGCGTGTAGTGGCTAGTCACCAACCGATCCCTAAGGCTTCTACCCCGGCGGTAGGAGACAGACGGACGTTCGGTCACGGCCTCAGAGAGGTCGGGGTCCATACTCAAAATTGGCCAGTATTTATTTAAAATTTTCTTAATGTTCTGGTTAGCCGTGTCAAAGTTCGAGACAATTCTCATCGGTTGTGGACTCTCAGGTATCTTAGTTTTAGGGATAAGAAGATCTTCTTATCCCTAAAACTAAGATACCTGAGAGTCCCCAACCGTATGGCGTACACAGCAGTCCTAGGCGGAGTTACTGTTTGGGACCTCACCCTGACACAGGTATTAACAATTAGAAGACTCTTTATGGTGAGTATAAGAGGGGGTAACTCTGTGAGAGTAATAGTTGGACCCAGGGAGGGGACGTATGCCTGTGGCTTGACTACCAACAGTAAGTAACTTGACCACAGCACCTTTAGACATGAGTTGTCTGCAGTGGGGCCTTAGTGATACATGCTCTTTCTTGTCATATAGTGGACCGATATCTAATAGGTTGATCTGACATGGGTGACTGTTGTTGGTGATTCAACATATATCTGAAGGTATGCTCACCCTTCTATTCACCTCCATGATCCCCTGTGGTTTGAGTGGTATATGACTATTTGATTATTTTTCTGTGTTTATAGTCTACCTCTGTGATTGATACATGTGAACATCAGTGACACGCTTGGTCTCTGCACACTTCGGCATCTATAAGAGAGTCATTTGCTTTATCTATATGACTGATCGAGTCCCCTTAAGTATATGGAATTTCCTCTTGACACCGTGAGTGAATCCCTCTATTATAACCCATACTGGTGGTGGTCCTTCACACTTTTGTATGAGGTGCTGGGATACATACTTAAGCCTATCATGTATATATGGATATCCTTCTCTCTTTTTCTTTGCAGATATGATGCACACATATGATACATCAAGACTGTCGTTATATGTTCTTCTATCCGCCCCCCCCAACATTGTCATCTGGTCCAAACATTTTTTGATCACATTTTTTGATCTCATTACTGAATGTCATAATTGACACCATTTACTGAACGGCTTTTCCACGGATTTGCCAACTGTATCGGGGCTTCCTTCCGTTTATTCGATATGCCGTCTGTACCTATTTAATTATCTTTTATCTATTACCCCCTGATGATCCCACACCGTGGGGGAAACGCGTTGGGGTTGACCACGGTTTAGATCTGTGGCATCTAGCGTTATCCTATTTAGGTGTTGTTTTAGTTTTGTAATTTGCTGCACCGTGTACCTGATGATAGTTCTTATCGTCGGGGCCGTATACACTGTGCTTTTTTTCATATTTGTTTTTGATCCTCTCTGTCCATGCCCACACCGGCCCAATACCCTGTACATCACCTAATATTGATCCTTCTAGGGCTGTATAGGAGTTGTTAGCTAGGTTCGAGGACAGGGGGGCTCCACCATTAGGAGTTGCCTCTGGGCTTAGGGCCAAGCTATAGTATATGTTAATAGGGTCAGTCACCCCACTCCCTAGCAGCATCTCTATTGGCCTGGTGTGTGCCTGGACATCTAAGGATAAGATTTTGTAATGAATTATTAAAAATATATATGTATAGATTTATTAGGGTTACTCTTTAGCTGGACTTCTATTTCTGATCTTCAACCCATTATTTAGATAACAATTTTTGCTGGACATCTATCTTGGCTAAATTGCTCTATATTCGTTTTTTTCCCGAATATTTGCTATATTGCTATATATTATTGTTTTAGAATATTCGTAATATTTGAAAAAACAAATACACTGCTCAAAAAAATAAAGGGAACACAAAAATAACACATCCTAGATCTGAATTAATTAAATATTCTTCTGAAATACTTTGTTCTTTACATAGTTGAATGTGCTGACAACAAAATCACACAAAAATTAAAAAATGGAAATCAAATTTTAAACCCATGGAGGTCTGGATTTGGAGTCACACTCAAAATTAAAGTGGAAAAACACACTACAGGCTGATCCAACTTTGATGTAATGTCCTTAAAACAAGTCAAAATGAGGCTCAGTAGTGTGTGTGGCCTCCACGTGCCTGTATGACCTCCCTACAACGCCTGTGCATGCTCCTGATGAGGTGGCGGACGGTCTCCTGAGGGATCTCCTCCCAGACCTGGACTAAAGCATCTGCCAACTCCTGGACAGTCTGTGGTGCAATGTGACGTTGGTGGATAGAGCGAGACATGATGTCCCAGATGTGCTCAATTGGATTCAGGTCTGGGGAACGGGCGGGCCAGTCCATAGCGTCAATGCCTTCGTCTTGCAGGAACTGCTGACACACTCCAGCCACATGAGGTCTAGCATTGTCTTGCATTAGGAGGAGCCCAGGGCCAACCTCACCAGCATATGGTCTCACAAGGGGTCTGAGGATCTCATCTCGGTACCTAATGGCAGTCAGGCTACCTCTGGTGAGCACATGGAGGGCTGTGCGGCCCTCCAAAGAAATGCCACCCCACACCATTACTGACCCAATGCCAAACCGGTCATGCTGGAGGATGTTGCAGGCAGCAGAACGTTCTCCACGGCGTCTCAAGACTCTGTCACGTCTGTCACATGTGCTCAGTGTGAACCTGCTTTCATCTGTGAAGAGCACAGGGCGCCAGTGGCGAATTTGCCAATCTTGGTGTTCTCTGGCAAATGCGAAACGTCCTGCACGGTGTTGAGCTGTAAGCACAACCCCCACCTGTGGACGTCGGGCCCTCATATCACCCTCATGGAGTCTGTTTCTGACTGTTTGAGCAGACACATGCACATTTGTGGCCTGCTGGAGGTCATTTTGCAGGGCTCTGGCAGTGCTCCTCCTGTTCCTCCTTGCACAAAGGCGGAGGTAGCGGTCCTACTGCTGGGTTGTTGCCCTCCTACGGCCTCCTCCACATCTCCTGATGTACTGGCCTGTCTCCTGGTAGCGCCTCCATGCTCTGGACACTACGCTGACAGACACAGCAAACCTTCTTGCCACAGCTCGCATTGATGTGCCATCCTGGATAAGCTGCACTACCTGAGCCACTTGTGTGTGTTGTAGACTCCGTCTCATGCTACCACTAGAGTGAAAGCACCGCCAACATTCAAAAGTGACCAAAACATCAGCCAGGAAGCATAGGAACTGAGAAGTGGTCTGTGGCACCACCTGCAGAACCACTCCTTTATTGGGGGTGTCTTGCTAATTGCCTATAATTTCCACCTGTTGTCTATCCCATTTGCACAACAGCATGTGAAATTGATTGTCACTCAGTGTTGCTTCCTAAGTGGAAAGTTTGATTTCACAGAAGTGTGATTGACTTGGAGTTACATTGTGTTGTTTAAGTGTTCCCTTTATTTTTTTTTGAGCAGTGTATATTCGGTATAATGCTATATATTAGTTTTTTAGAATATTCATAATTTTTCCCATTTATATTCGTAATATTCTAAAACAAGAATATATAGCAATATAGCGAATATTCAAAAAAAAATATATATATATAGAGCAATTTAGCTAATATAGTGCTATAATCTTTTTTTCAATAGTTGTAATTTTTTTTCCAATCTGAACTTCAGATGAGAAAGAAATTACAACTATTAGACTAAAAATATTATAGCACTATATTAGCTAAATTGCTCTACATTCGGTTTTTTTCTAATATTCACTATATTGCTATATATTCTTGTTTTAGAAGAATTTTTATTACGAATATTCGAAAAAACTAATATATTCGGTATAATGCTATATATTAGTTTTTTAGAATATTCATAATTTTTCCCATTTAAAGTCATAATTCCTCCCTGCTTCTTGCTTGTGGGCCAATGAGTCATTGGCCCACAAGCAAGAAGCAGGGAGGAATCATGTTTTTACTCGGCAATTGAAAATTCGCAATAAAAAAAAAATCAAATATTCGAAATTACGAATATGTATTACTATATTCTAGATCAGGCATGCTCAACCTGCGGCCCTCCAGCTGTTGTAAAACTACAACTCCCACAATTCCCTGCTGTAGGCTGATAGCTATAGTCTGTTCGGGCATGCTGGGAGTTGTAGTTTTGCAACAGCTGGAGGGCCGCAGGTTGAGCATGCCTGTTCCAGATATTCGCGAATTTTCGCGAACTAGTCCTGATAGGTCAAATTTCTTAGCTAAACTGGGGAATTGGTGCATTTCCCTTCCGCCCATAGCTCTCAAACAGTTGATGCCCTGAGAAGTCCACTTTGAAATGGAGAAGTTGGGGATGAACAGCTCAAAAACAGTTTTGGGTAAGTCTACTATGTCTGGTAGGGTGAAAAGGCCATAAGTTAATGGATCCAGCCATTGTCTGATTATAGCTTGTATTGTGGAGGATATGAAGGGGGAATTGCATAGTGGTACAAAATTGAGATGTACATTTAAGAAGTGTGAAATATTGTGGTTCTTCAGCATTCCCAGTTCAATTTGTACCCATTTTTTTGAGGTCTCCTTTAACCAGAGCGATTTAAGGTGGGATAGGATCACTGATTTATAATATAGTAATATGGAGGGGCAATTCATTCCTCCTCTTGTCATATCTCATATGTGCAAATAAAATATTTGATTTAACTCTGGCCCTTCTGCCATTCCAAACAAACTTTGTGATAATGGCTTGGAGGGTTCTGATGTAAGAGGCTGGGAAATAGATTGCTACATTTCTGAAGGTATAGAGTATTTTGGGAAGTATCGTCATTTTGGTGACTGCAATTCTACCTAACCATGAAATACCGAACATCTTAAACGAGGTTAATTTATTTTAAATATCCTCCAAGGTAAGATAATTACATTGTAACATTGATGAAGGGGGGTACGTTAGCGTTATGCCTAAATAAGGAAGGTTATTTTTAACCCACTGGAAATAGAATTTGTATTTCAAGGAATTGAGTTCTGTTCGGCCAAGGTTCATGGGGAGTATTTGGGATTTGTTAGTGTTAACCTTGTAATATGATACTTTGCTGAAGAGGTCAAGAATCACAACAGCTGTTGGTAAAGAAACAGATGGTTTTGTCAGGATAAGAATGGTGTCGTCAGCAAAAAGACCAAAGTTATGTGCTGTTCCATAAATCTCAACACCTGATATGTCTGAAGAAGTTCTTATACTCTCTGCCAGGGGTTCCATGATAAGGGCGAAAATCAGGGGGGACATAGGACAACCCTGAGGAGTGCCATTAGTAATGTCAAACGGCGCCCACAGGAAGCCCGAGGAATAAACTGTACTTATATCCGAATTGAGAAGGGAAATAGGGCAGAAATTAGCTGGAGTGTCAGGGGTTTTGGCTGCTTTTGGTAAAGTTACTATTATGGCCGATAACATTTCTTTGGGTATGGGTTGTCCTGCAAAGAATTGCTGAAAACATTCTGTCATATGTTCTAATACAAGTGGAGAAAAAGCTTTATAATATTCATTGATAAACCCATCAGGGCCTGGGGATTTATTGAGTTTAAGGGATGTTATAACTTTTTGTATTTCTTCAGTTTTTAAATTTTGATTTATTATGCTCTGATAATTTGGGGAGAGAAATCTTGTTTAAAAAGGCATTAATTGTCTCAGATGATGGTTGTGAGATGATGATGGTTGTGAGGTCAGAAGGTCTTTATTTAGATTGTATAATTTAGAGTAGTAGGATGCGAATTCTTTTGCGATATCTTGCGGATTCATAATTTTTTGTTTGTTCGCGTTTTATAGGTAAGGGATTCTAGATTTGGCTGATCTAGTTTTTATTCTATTTGCTAAGGCTTTATTAGCTTTGTTACCGCTGTGGTAGAACATTGACTTAGATTTACGGAGATGAAGTTCAAACCTAGATTACATTAACGTAAAAATTTGTATCTGAGATCTATTAATTTGAGGGCGTTTGTAGCTTTGGGGGATTTTTTATTTGCGTTTTCTAAGTGTGCTATTTGGTTTGTGAGTAGTTTGCTTTTTTTAATCCGTTTTTTATTTTCAAGGGCTGAATATTTCAAGAAGAGGCCTCTCATCACTGCTTTGTGAGCACACCATGTTGTTGCCATGGATACGTCTGGTGTTAAGTTAATTTCAAAATATTCTTTTAAGGTTTTGTGGAATATGTTTAGATCTCCAAGGTGCAAAATGCGGTTTAGAGAATTGTGTGGTAATGGTTATTGAGATTGGGGCATGATCTCACCAAGATATAACCCCTATGCTTGTAGAAGTAACATTTTAAAGTAGTATCTTGTCTACAAAAATCATATCTATACGTGAATATGAATTATGGGGCGTGGAGAAAAAAGTTAAATCTTTTACAGAGGCATGTAATGTACACCAGGAGTCAAACAGTCCTTCTTTATTGAGAAGGTCTCTGAAAGAATGATCTTTGGCGATTTATCTAGTATGGGGTCTATAACTTTATTGCAGTCTCCACATAGCATTACTAGGCCACGTTTTAGCGGTGATAAGATTTTAAGGAAACGGTTAAAAAAGCGGTTTTGGGACTTGTTAAGGGTTAGGGGTGTATATAGAGGTCAGAGTATAAATCTGGTTGTCAATTGAGCAGATTATAATTAAATAGCGACCTTGGGTGTCGACGTGGGATGAGATGAGGTTATATGAAGTCGTGTCCTTAATTGCTATCATCACCCCTGTTTTTTTGGGGTCAGCATGCGAGTGGATAATATGTGGAAATATTTCATTGTGGATTCTGAAGCTGTCTTTGGCTAGCATGTGAGTTTCTTGGACACAGATATTGTCGCATTGTGATTTAAATGCCTCTTTCCACAGATTAGATCTTTTAAAAGGGGATTTTATTGAGGATATTTTTAAAGCCATATTTGGGTTATGGGTAGGGATGAGCGGACCCGAACTGTATAGTTCACGTTCGTACCGAATTTTGGGGTGTCCGTGACACTGACCCGAACCCGAACATTTTTGTAAAAGTCCGGGTTCGGTGTTCGGCGCTTTCTTGGCGCTTTTTGAAAGGCTGCAAAGCAGCCAATCAACAAGCGTCATACTACTTGCCCCAAGAGGCCATCACAGCCTTGCCTACTATTAGCATGGCTGTGATTGGCCAGTGCAGCATGTGACCCAGCCTCTATATAAGCTTGGATCACGTAGTGCTGCACGTCACTCTGCTGATTCAAGCATAGGGAGAGGTTGCAGCTGCGACGTTAGGGCGAGATTAGGCAGATTAACTCCTCCAAAAGACTTCATTCTGTGATCGATCTCCAGCTGTGGATCATTGAAGTGCTAATATCGACTTGCTCACTTTTTTTAGGCTGCCCAGAGCGTTTTTATATCACTTTTTTCTGGGGTGATCGGCGGCCATTTTGTGGCTTGTGGTGCGCCAGCACAAGCTATCACCAAGTGTATTTAACCATCAATAGTGTGGATATTTTGTGCTATATCCTACATCAGCTGCAGGCTGAGCCTGTGTCACCGAAGTGCATTTAACCATCAACAGTCTGGTTATTTTTTGGCCATATACTACATCTGGTGCAGGCTGAGCCTGTGTCACCAAAGTGCATTTAACCATCAATAGTGTGGTTATTTTTTGGCCATATACTACATCAGGGGCAAGTTGAGCCTGTCACCCAGCGCCTAAAAAAAAAACCTGACATTTCTATTCAACCAAATCTGTACTGTTTTAGCTGGTTAAGTTATTTGTAGTGACCGTAAAAGCACAGTTTTTGTTCTGGGTTGAAAAACTATTCCAAAATTTGCAATTCTCAAAATAAGTAGTTTCTGCTATATCAGGCCTACTTGAAATCTATCCCAAAAAGGATATCTTAGATTCAAGGTGCTGATAGTGTCATTCAGAAAAAATTAACACACACGCTACCGTGCAGATACAAGTTTAATTCTGTGATTAAACGTATACCTGTCACACAGCGCAAAAATAATAGGCCTCACATTTCTATTCAACCAAATCTGTACTGTTTTAGCTGGTCAAGTTATTTGTAGTGACCGTAAAAGCACAGTTTTTGTTCTGGGTTGAAAAACTATTCCAAAATTTTGCAATTCTCAAAATAAGTAGTTTATGCTATATATATCAGGCCTACTTGAAATCTATCCCAAAAAGGATATCTTAGATTCAAGGTGCTGATAGTGTCATTCAGAAAAAATTAACACACACGCTACCGTGCAGATACAAGTCTAATTCTGTGATTAAACCTATACCTGTCACACAGCGCAAAAAAAAATAGGCCTCACATTTCTATTCAACCAAATCTGTACTGTTTTAGCTGGTCAAGTTATTTGTAGTGACCGTAAAAGCACAGTTTTTGTTCTGGGTTGAAAAACTATTCCAAAATTTGCAATTCTCAAAATAAGTAGTTTATGCTATATATATCAGGCCTACTTGAAATCTATCCCAAAAAGGATATCTTAGATTCAAGGTGCTGATGATGTCATTCAGAAAAAATTAACACACACGCTACCGTGCAGATACAAGTCTAATTCTGTGATTAAACCTATACCTGTCACACAGCGCAAAAAAAAATAGGCCTCACATTTCTATTCAACCAAATCTGTACTGTTTTAGCTGGTCAAGTTATTTGTAGTGACCGTAAAAGCACAGTTTTTGTTCTGGGTTGAAAAACTATTCCAAAATTTGCAATTCTCAAAATAAGTAGTTTATGCTATATATATCAGGCCTACTTGAAATCTATCCCAAAAAGGATATCTTAGATTCAAGGTGCTGATGGTGTCATTCAGAAAAAATTAACATACACGCTACCATGCAGATACAAGTCTAATTCTGTGATTAAACCTATACCTGTCACACAGCGCAAAAAAAAATAGGACTCACATTTCTATTCAACCAAATCTGTACGGTTTTAGCTGGTCAAATTATTTGTAGTGACCGTAAAAGCACAGTTTTTGTTCTGGGTTGAAAGACTATTCCAAAATTTGCAATTCTCAAAATAAGTAGTTTATGCTATATATATCAGGCCTACTTGAAATCTATCCCAAAAAGGATATCTTAGATTCAAGGTGCTGATGGTGTCATTCAGAAAAAATTAACACACACGCTACCGTGCAGATACAAGTCTAATTCTGTGATTAAACCTATACCTGTCACACAGCGCAAAAAAAAATAGGCCTCACATTTCTATTCAACCAAATCTGTTTTGTTTTAGCTGGTCAAATTATTTGTAGTGACCGTAAAAGCACAGTTTTTGTTCTGGGTTGAAAGACTATTCCAAAATTTGCAATTCTCAAAATAAGTAGTTTATGCTATATATATCAGGCCTACTTGAAATCTATCCCAAAAAGGATATCTTAGATTCAAGGTGCTGATGGTGTCATTCAGAAAAAATTAACACACACGCTACCGTGCAGATACAAGTCTAATTCTGTGATTAAACCTATACCTGTCACACAGCGCAAAAAAAAATAGGCCTCACATTTCTATTCAACCAAATCTGTACTGTTTTAGCTGGTCAAGTTATTTGTAGTGACCGTAAAAGCACAGTTTTTGTTCTGGGTTGAAAAACTATTCCAAAATTTGCAATTCTCAAAATAAGTAGTTTATGCTATATATATCAGGCCTACTTGAAATCTATCCCAAAAAGGATATCTTAGATTCAAGGTGCTGATGGTGTCATTCAGAAAAAATTAACATACACGCTACCGTGCAGATACAAGTCTAATTCTGTGATTAAACCTATACCTGTCACACAGCGCAAAAAAAAATAGGACTCACATTTCTATTCAACCAAATCTGTACGGTTTTAGCTGGTCAAATTATTTGTAGTGACCGTAAAAGCACAGTTTTTGTTCTGGGTTGAAAGACTATTCCAAAATTTGCAATTCTCAAAATAAGTAGTTTATGCTATATATATCAGGCCTACTTGAAATCTATCCCAAAAAGGATATCTTAGATTCAAGGTGCTGATAGTGTCATTCAGAAAAAATTAACACACACGCTACCGTGCAGATACAAGTCTAATTCTGTGATTAAACCTATACCTGTCACACAGCACAAAAAAAATAGGCCTCACATTTCTATTCAACCAAATCTGTACTGTTTTAGCTGGTCAAATTATTTGTAGTGACCGTAAAAGCACAGTTTTTGTTCTGGGTTGAAAAACTATTCCAAAATTTGCAATTCTCAAAATAAGTAGTTTATGCTATATATATCAGGCCTACTTGAAATCTATCCCAAAAAGGATATCTTAGATTCAAGGTGCTGATGGTGTCATTCAGAAAAAATTAACACACACGCTACCGTGCAGATACAAGTCTAATTCTGTGATTAAACCTATACCTGTCACACAGCGCAAAAAAAAATAGGCCTCACATTTCTATTCAACCAAATCTGTACGGTTTTAGCTGGTCAAATTATTTGTAGTGACCGTAAAAGCACAGTTTTTGTTCTGGGTTGAAAGACTGTTCCAAAATTTGCAATTCTCAAAATAAGTAGTTTATGCTATATATATCAGGCCTACTTGAAATCTATCCCAAAAAGGATATCTTAGATTCAAGGTGCTGATGGTGTCATTCAGAAAAAATTAACACACACGATACCGTGCAGATACAAGTCTAATTCTGTGATTAAACCTATACCTGTCACACAGCGCAAAAAAAAATAGGCCTCACATTTCTATTCAACCAAATCTGTACGGTTTTAGCTGGTCAAATTATTTGTAGTGACCGTAAAAGCACAGTTTTTGTTCTGGGTTGAAAGACTATTCCAAAATTTGCAATTCTCAAAAAAAGTAGTTTATGCTATATATATCAGGCCTACTTGAAATCTATCCCAAAAAGGATATCATAGATTCAAGGTGCTGATAGTGTCATTCAGAAAAAATTAACACACACGCTACCGTGCAGATACAAGTCTAATTCTGTGATTAAACCTATACCTGTCACACAGCACAAAAAAAATAGGCCTCACATTTCTATTCAACCAAATCTGTACTGTTTTAGCTGGTCAAATTATTTGTAGTGACTGTAAAAGCACAGTTTTTGTTCTGGGTTGAAAAACTATTCCAAAATTTGCAATTCTCAAAATAAGTAGTTTATGCTATATATATCAGGCCTACTTGAAATCTATCCCAAAAAGGATATCTTAGATTCAATGTGTTGATAGTGTCATTCAGAAAAAATTAACACACACGCTAGCGTGCAGATACAAGTCTAATTCTGTGATTAAACGTATACCTGTCACACAGCGCAAAAAAAATAGGACTCACATTTCTATTTAACCAAATCTGTACTGTTTTAGCTGGTCAAATTATTTGTAGTGACCGTAAAAGCACAGTTTTTGTTCTGGGTTGAAAAACTATTCCAAAATTTGCAATTCTCAAAATAAGTAGTTTATGCTATATATATCAGGCCTACTTGAAATCTATCCCAAAAAGGATATCTTAGATTCAAGGTGCTGATAGTGTCATTCAGAAAAAATTAACACACGCTACCGTGCAGATACAAGTCTAATTCTGTGATTAAACCTATACCTGTCACACAGCGCAAAAAAAAAACAGGCCTCACATTTCTATTCAACCAAATCTGCACGTCACTCTGCTGATTCAAGCATAGGGAGAGGTTGCAGCTGCGACGTTAGGGCGAGATTAGGCAGATTAACTCCTCCAAAAGACTTCATTCTGTGATCGATCTCCAGCTGTGGATCATTGAAGTGCTAATATCGACTTGCTCACTTTTTTTAGGCTGCCCAGAGCTTTTTTATATCACTTTTTTCTGGGGTGATCGGCGGCCATTTTGTGGCTTGTGGTGCGCCAGCACAAGCTATCACCAAGTGTATTTAACCATCAATAGTGTGGATATTTTGTGCTATATCCTACATCAGCTGCAGGCTGAGCCTGTGTCACCGAAGTGCATTTAACCATCAACAGTCTGGTTATTTTTTGGCCATATACTACATCTGGTGCAGGCTGAGCCTGTGTCACCCAAGTGCATTTAACCATCAATAGTGTGGTTATTTTTTGGCCATATACTACATCAGGGGCAAGTTGAGCCTGTCACCCAGCGCCTAAAAAATAGACCTGACATTTCTATTCAACCAAATCTGTACTGTTTTAGCTGGTCAAATTATTTGTAGTGACCGTAAAATCACAGTTTTTGTTCTGGGTTGAAAAACTATTCCAAAATTTGCAATTCTCAAAATAAGTAGTTTATGCTATATATATCAGGCCTACTTGAAATCTATCCCAAAAAGGATATCTTAGATTCAAGGTGCTGATGGTGTCATTCAGAAAAAATTAACACACACGCTACCGTGCAGATACAAGTCTAATTCTGTGATTAAACCTATACCTGTCACACAGCGCAAAAAAAAATAGGCCTCACATTTCTATTCAACCAAATCTGTACGGTTTTAGCTGGTCAAATTATTTGTAGTGACCGTAAAAGCACAGTTTTTGTTCTGGGTTGAAAGACTATTCCAAAATTTGCAATTCTCAAAATTAGTAGTTTATGCTATATATATCAGGCCTACTTGAAATCTATCCCAAAAAGGATATCTTAGATTCAAGGTGCTGATGGTGTCATTCAGAAAAAATTAACACACACGCTACCGTGCAGATACAAGTCTAATTCTGTGATTAAACCTATACCTGTCACACAGCGCAAAAAAAAATAGGCCTCACATTTCTATTCAACCAAATCTGTACGGTTTTAGCTGGTCAAATTATTTGTAGTGACCGTAAAAGCACAGTTTTTGTTCTGGGTTGAAAGACTATTCCAAAATTTGCAATTCTCAAATTAAGTAGTTTATGCTATATATATCAGGCCTACTTGAAATCTATCCCAAAAAGGATATCTTAGATTCAAGGTGCTGATAGTGTCATTCAGAAAAAGTTAACACACACGCTACCGTGCAGATACAAGTCTAATTCTGTGATTAAACCTATACCTGTCACACAGCACAAAAAAAATAGGCCTCACATTTCTATTCAACCAAATCTGTACTGTTTTAGCTGGTCAAATTATTTGTAATGACTGTAAAAGCACAGTTTTTGTTCTGGGTTGAAAAACTATTCCAAAATTTGCAATTCTCAAAATAAGTAGTTTATGCTATATATATCAGGCCTACTTGAAATCTATCCCAAAAAGGATATCTTAGATTCAATGTGTTGATAGTGTCATTCAGAAAAAATTAACACACACGCTAGCGTGCAGATACAAGTCTAATTCTGTGATTAAACGTATACCTGTCACACAGCGCAAAAAAAATAGGCCTCACATTTCTATTTAACCAAATCTGTACTGTTTTAGCTGGTCAAATTATTTGTAGTGACCGTAAAAGCACAGTTTTTGTTCTGGGTTGAAAAACTATTCCAAAATTTGCAATTCTCAAAATAAGTAGTTTATGCTATATATATCAGGCCTACTTGAAATCTATCCCAAAAAGGATATCTTAGATTCAAGGTGCTGATAGTGTCATTCAGAAAAAATTAACACACGCTACCGTGCAGATACAAGTCTAATTCTGTGATTAAACCTATACCTGTCACACAGCGCAAAAAAAAAACAGGCCTCACATTTCTATTCAACCAAATCTGCACGTCACTCTGCTGATTCAAGCATAGGGAGAGGTTGCAGCTGCGACGTTAGGGCGAGATTAGGCAGATTAACTCCTCCAAAAGACTTCATTCTGTGATCGATCTCCAGCTGTGGATCATTGAAGTGCTAATATCGACTTGCTCACTTTTTTTAGGCTGCCCAGAGCTTTTTTATATCACTTTTTTCTGGGGTGATCGGCGGCCATTTTGTGGCTTGTGGTGCGCCAGCACAAGCTATCACCAAGTGTATTTAACCATCAATAGTGTGGATATTTTGTGCTATATCCTACATCAGCTGCAGGCTGAGCCTGTGTCACCGAAGTGCATTTAACCATCAACAGTCTGGTTATTTTTTGGCCATATACTACATCTGGTGCAGGCTGAGCCTGTGTCACCCAAGTGCATTTAACCATCAATAGTGTGGTTATTTTTTGGCCATATACTAAATCAGGGGCAAGTTGAGCCTGTCACCCAGCGCCTAAAAAATAGACCTGACATTTCTATTCAACCAAATCTGTACTGTTTTAGCTGGTTAAGTTATTTGTAGTGACCGTAAAAGCACAGTTTTTGTTCTGGGTTGAAAAACTATTCCCAAATTTGCCATTCTCAAAATAAGTAGTTTCTGCTATATCAGGCCTACTTGAAATCTATCCCAAAAAGGATATCTTAGATTCAAGGTGCTGATAGTGTCATTCAGAAAAAATTAACACACACGCTACCGTGCAGATACAAGTCTAATTCTGTGATTAAACCTATACCTGTCACACAGCGCAAAAAAAAATAGGCCTCACATTTCTATTCAACCAAATCTGTACTGTTTTAGCTGGTCAAGTTATTTGTAGTGACCGTAAAAGCACAGTTTTTGTTCTGGGTTGAAAAACTATTCCCAATTTTGCCATTCTCAAAATAAGTAGTTTATGCTATATCAGGCCTACTTGAAATCTATCCCAAAAAGGATATCTTAGATTCAAGGTGCTGATAGTGTCATTTAGAAAAACTTAACACACACGCTACCGTGCAGATACAAGTCTAATTCTGTGATTAAACGTATACCTGTCACACAGCGCAAAAAAAATAGGCCTCACATTTCTATTCAACCAAATCTGTACTGTTTTAGCTGGTCAAGTTATTTGTAGTGACCGTAAAAGCACAGTTTTTGTTCTGGGTTGAAAGACTATTCCAAAATTTGCAATTCTCAAAATAAGTAGTTTATGCTATATATATATCAGGCCTACTTGAAATCTATCCCAAAAAGGATATCTTAGATTCAAGGTGCTGATAGTATCATTCAGAAAAAATTAACACACACGCTACCGTGCAGATACAAGTCTAATTCTGTGATTAAACCTATACCTGTCACACAGCACAAAAAAAATAGGCCTCACATTTCTATTCAACCAAATCTGTACTGTTTTAGCTGGTCAAATTATTTGTAGTGACCGTAAAAGCACAGTTTTTGTTCTGGGTTGAAAAACTATTCCAAAATTTGCAATTCTCAAAATAAGTAGTTTATGCTATATATATCAGGCCTACTTGAAATCTATCCCAAAAAGGATATCTTAGATTCAAGGTGCTGATAGTGTCATTCAGAAAAAATTAACACACACGCTACCGTGCAGATACAAGTCTAATTCTGTGATTAAACCTATATCTGTCACACAGCGCAAAAAAAATAGGCCTCACATTTCTATTCAACCAAATCTGTTTTGTTTTAGCTGGTCAAATTATTTGTAGTGACCGTAAAAGCACAGTTTTTGTTCTGGGTTGAAAAACTATTCCAAAATTTGCAATTCTCAAAATAAGTAGTTTATGCTATATATATCAGGCCTGCTTGAAATCTATCCCAAAAAGAATATCTTCGATTCAAGGTGCTGATAGTGTCATTCAGAAAAAATTAACACACACGCTACCGTGCAGATATAAGTCTAATTCTGTGATTAAACCTATACCTGTCACACAGCGCAAAAAAAAAAACAGGCCTCACATTTCTATTCAACCAAATCTGTACTGTTTTAGCTGGTCAAGTTATTTGTAGTGACCGTAAAAGCACAGTTTTTGTTCTGGGTTGAAAAACAACTATTCCCAAATTTGCCATTCTCAAAATTGTGGTGAACGGGAACAGTGAGGAAAACATCTAATAAGGGACGCGGTGGTGGTGTTAGTGGACCCTCTGGTGCTGGGAGAGGACGTGGCCGTTCTGCCACAGCCACACGTCCTAGTGAACCAACTTCAGGTCCAGTAGCCAGCAGAATTTACAGCGATATTTGGTGGGGCCCAATGCCGTTCTAAGGATGGTAAGGCCTGAGCAGGTACAGGCATTAGTCAATTGGGTGGCCGACAGTGGATTCAGCACGTTCACATTATCTCCCACCCAGTCTTCTGCAGAAAGCGCACAGATGGCGCATGAAAACCAAGCCCATCGGTCTGTCACATCACCCCCATGCATATCAGGGAAACTGTCTGAGCCACAAGTTATGCAGCAGTCCCTTATGTTGTTTGAAGACTCTGCTGCCAGGGTTTCCCAAGGGCATCCACCTAGCCCTTCCCCAGGGGTGGAAGAGATAGAATGCACTAACGCACAACCACTTATGTTTCCTGATGATGAGGACATGGGAATACCACCTCAGCACGTCTCTGATGATGACGAAACACAGGTGCCAACTGCTGCGTCTTTCTGCAGTGTGCAGACTGAACAGGAGGTCAGGGATCAAGACTGGGTGGAAGACGATGCAGGGGACAATGAGGTCCTAGACCCCACATGGAATGAAGGTCGTGCCACTAACTTTCACAGTTCGGAGGAAGAGGCAGTGGTGAGACCGAGCCAACAGCGTAGCAAAAGAGGGATCAGTGGGCAAAATCAGAACACCCGCTGCCAAGAGACTCCGCCTGCTACTGACCGCCGCCATCTGGGCCCGAGCACCCCAAAGGCAGCTTCAAGGAGATCCCTGGCATGGCACTTCTTCAAGCAATGTGCTGACGACAAGACCCGAGTGGTTTGCACGCTGTGCCATTAGAGCCTGAAGCGAGGCATTAACGTTCTGAACCTTAGCACAACCTGCATGTGTCACGGATGGTGTACAGGAAACAAGACAATACCATATAAACAATGTCTCTCTGGATCCACAACTAAGGAACAAAGGGAGACCCCTGCAATAGACCTGCCGCTCTCCCTCACTGCTCAGCCTATGCAAACACCCCAAAGGTGGATGGACGCATATCCACGTTCCTCGGCTATCTATTACCTGAAGACCCTACAATAGTGAAGGGACACGACCACCGGCTCCCTACACTGACACGGAGGGAGTCAGGGTCACCTGGATCCAGAAAAGACAAAATCATAAATACATAAACAGCACTTATCTTGCAGACGAATGACGACTGACGACTGGGAACAGGGAACTGGGAACTGGGAACAGCATGCACACACACTCCAGGAAGTTATATCAGCCGCACACTACTGCATTATGGGGAGGAACTTAAAGGGTAGCGATCAGTCTAACTGCATGACAGCTGAGATAGACTAACGAGATGAGAAACTAAACCAAAACAAAGAAATTCAAGGAGGAGGATCTGAGAAGCTCCTGTGAGCGCTTCTCAGCTGTCTGGCTGTGACAGTACCCCTCCCTCTAGGAGTGGACTCCGGACACTCAGGGCCCACCTTCTCAGGATGGGACCTATGGACAGCCCTGATGAGACGAGAGGCCTTAATGTCCGTCACTGGGACCCACATCCTCTCCTCAGGACCATAACCCTCCCAATGAACGAGGTACTGGAGGGAACCGCGGACAAGACGAGAATCCACAATCCTAGAGACCTGAAATTCAAGATTTCCATCAACCATAATCGGAGGAGGAGGCAAAGGCGAGGGTACAATAGGTTGAACATAAGGTTTCAATAAGGACTTATGAAAAACATTATGGCTCTTCCAAGTCTGAGGAAGATCAAGACGGTAGGCAACAGGATTGATGACAGACAGGATCTTGTAAGGCCCAATAAACCTAGGACCCAACTTCCAGGAGGGAACCTTCAATTTGATATTCTTGGTAGACAACCACACCAGATCACCAACATTCATGTCCGGACCAGGCACACGTCTCTTATCCGCCACACGCTTATATCTCTCACTCATGCTCTTTAGATTATCCTGAATCTTTTGCCAAATAGATGACAAAGACGAGGAGAATCTGTCCTCATCAGGCAAATCAGAAGAGCCCTCTCCCGAGAAAGTCCCAAACTGCGGCTGGAACCCATATGCACCAAAAAATGGTGACTTATCAGAGGACTCCTGACGACGGTTATTTAAAGCAAACTCAGCAAGGGACAAAAAGAACACCAATCCTCCTGATTCTCCGCCACAAAACAGCGCAGATATGTCTCCAGATTCTGATTGACGCGCTCTGTCTGGCCATTCGACTGCGGATGGAAAGCAGAAGAGAATGACAACCGAACCCCCAAGCGAGAACAGAAAGCCTTCCAGAATCTGGAAAAAAACTGCGTGCCCCTATCAGAGACTATGTCTGAAGGAATCCCATGCAATTTGACAATGTGGTCAATAAATGCCTGCGCCAGCGTCTTAGCATTGGGCAAACCAGGAAAAGGGATAAAATGCACCATTTTGCTAAAACGGTCCACCACCACCAGAATCACAGACTTCCCCGAGGAACGAGGCAAGTCCGTTATGAAGTCCATGGACAGATGTGTCCAAGGACGGGAAGGAATGGGCAAAGGAAGGAGAGGACCTGATGGCCGTGAATGAGGGACCTTGGCACGAGCGCAAGTCTCGCAAGCTGCCACAAAACCCTCAACCGACTTACGAAGCGCAGGCCACCAGAATCTCCGAGCGATGAGATCCAGTGTGGATCTTGCCCCCGGGTGCCCAGCAAGGACCGTGTCGTGGTGTTCTTTAAAAATCTTGTGTCTCAAAGCGAGAGGCACAAACAACCTCCCAGGAGGACAAAGATCAGGAGCTTCTGACTGGGCTGCCTGCACCTCTGCCTACAATTCAGGAAAAAGAGCAGAGACCACCACACCTTCAGCCAAAATGGGACCCGGGTCTTCAAAATTCCCACCTCCCGGAAAACAACGTGACAGGGCATCTGCCTTCACATTCTTAACCCCAGGGCGGAACGTAACAACAAAATTAAACCTTGAAAAGAACAAAGACCATCTGGCCTGTCTCGGGTTCAGACGCTTGGCTGACTCCAAGTAGGCCAGATTTTTATGGTCAGTAAACACGGTAATAGGGTGTCTGGCTCCCTCTAGCCAATGGCGCCATTCCTCAAAAGCCAACTTGATGGCCAACAATTCCCTATCTCCCACATCATAATTTCTCTCTGCGGAGGAGAGTTTCTTTGGCAGGAGAGGAACCCTGAGACAAGACCGCACCCACCCCTACCTCAGAAGCATCAACCTCAACTATGAAGGGTAACGAAATATCAGGTTGTACTAGGATGGGAGCGGAAGCAAAACTCTCCTTGATATTAGAAAAGGCCTTACGCGCCTCTACCGACCAGGAAGAAAAATCTACCCCCTTTCTGGTCATATCAGTGAGTGGTTTAACAACAGAGGAATAATTCAAAATAAATTTCCTGTAATAATTGGCAAAGCCCAAAAAACGCATCAGCGCCTTCTGATTCTCAGGAAGCTCCCACTCAAGCACAGCGCGGACCTTCTCGGGGTCCATGCGAAAACCAGAAGTGGAGACAAGAAACCCCAGAAATTGGATTTCTGGAACCGCAAACACACATTTTTCCAGTTTCGCGTATAATTTATTCTCCCGCAGGATGAGCAAGACCTGACGTAAGTGTTCCTTATGAGTCTTGAAATCAGGAGAAAAAATCAAAATGTCATCCAAATACACTAATACAAATTTTCCCATTAAATGATAAAAAATTCTGTTCACGAAATGCTGAAAAACGGCTGGGGCATTCATCAAACCAAAAGGCATAACCAAATTCTCAAAATGGCCCTCAGGGGTATTGAAAGCCGTCTTACATTCGTCTCCTTCTCTGACCCTAACCAGGTTGTATGCCCCTCTTAGGTCTAATTTGGAAAAGACTTTAGCCCCAACAACCTGGTTAAACAGGTCCGGGATCAGAGGAAGCGGATAAGGATCACGAATAGTGATACTGTTCAGCTCCCTGAAATCCAGACAAGGTCTTAAAGAACCATCTTTTTTCTTAACAAAGAAAAAACCAGCGGCAACAGGTGACTTCGAGGGTCGTATGTGTCCTTTTCTCAGACTCTCAGAGATATAAGCCCGCATAGCGACCCTCTCAGGTTGGGAGAGATTGTATAAACGAGATTTAGGCAGCTTGGCGCCTGGGATGAGATTAATAGGGCAATCATACTCCCTGTGCGGAGGCAAACCCTGAACTCCACTCTCAGAGAAGACATCCAAAAATTCAGAGAGGAAAGGTGGTACAGTCTTAGTAGAAACCTCAGAAACAGATGTTATGAGGCAATTCTCTCTGCAAAAGTTACTCCAACCATTTATTTGCCTCGCTTGCCAATCAATGGTGGGGTTATGTTTAGTGAGCCAGGGTAGCCCCAACACTAGAGGAGTAGGCAAACCGCTAAGGACGAAACATGACACATCCTCAACATGAGCATCACTCACAATTAAACGGATATTGTGAACTATGCCCTTTAATGATTTCTGAGAAAGTGGAGCTGAATCAATAGCAAAAACAGGAATATCCTTTCCCAAAGTGCATACCTGGAAACCATGAGTTATTGCAAATTGATTATCAATGAGGTTGACAGCTGCTCCACTATCCACAAAAATCTCACAAAAAATGCTCTTGCTCTCTAGCGCCACCCTAGCAGGCAGGACAAAACGGGAACTACAAGCAAACGGAAAACCTTCAATTTCCGCCTCAACCCTGCCAATAGTAACAGACGGAACATTTTTAAAAGATTTTTTCCTTTTTGTCTCTTTATTACTCCCAGAAAACTGCCTGAATCTCCTAGAGGGACAAACATTCGCTAGATGATTTATACCTCCACAACAAAAACAAACCCTCCCCTGCGGGCTGAATCTTCTATTGTCAGAGGCAATCAACCCCAGCTGCATGGACTCCTGCTCAGAAGGGGCTGACAGCGACTGAGACCCCTGTGCACAGAATGAGACCGCTGCACTGTCCCGGGACTGAGTATGACAGGAAGGAGAGATCTCTCCTCTCTCTCTAAGACGCCTGTCAATACGAACAGCCTGAGACATAGCAGAATCCAAGGAGGTAGGTCTTTCATGAAAGGCAAATGCATCTTTCAATCCCTCTGAAAGACCATAGCAAAATTGACTTCGGAGTGTAGCATCATTCCAACCCGTATCTGCTGCCCATCTCCGAAATTCTGAACAGTATATCTCTGCGGATTGTTTACCCTGGCATAACAGACGTAGTCTAGACTCAGCCAGAGCAATATGATCCGGATCATCATATATCTGACCCAGGGCTAAAAAGAATTCATCCACTGAACGAAGGGGCCGTGCCCCCTCCGGCAGCGAAAAGGCCCAGGACTGAGCGTTACCCCTGAGCAGCGATATAATGATCCCCACCCTCCGTTCTTCATCACCAGAAGAATGGGGAAGAAGGCGAAAATGGAGTTTGCAAGCCTCTCTAAAACGCACAAAATTCTCACTACCCCCGGAGAACGTATCCGGGAGCGAGATCTTAGGCTCAGCACAAACTCCATGAACGCAAGCTGAGCCGGTCACTTGAAACTGAGAAAAAGACTTACGGAGATCAGCTACCTCCAAAGAAAGACCCTGAAAGCGTTCAGCCAAAAGTGAAACCGGATCCATGCTTGAGACGGTTTTGGCGGCTGATAATGTCACGGATGGTGTACAGGAAACAAGACAATACCATATAAACAATGTCTCTCTGGATCCACAACTAAGGAACAAAGGGAGACCCCTGCAATAGACCTGCCGCTCTCCCTCACTGCTCAGCCTATGCGAACACCCCAAAGGTGGATGGCCGCATATCCACGTTCCTCGGCTATCTATTACCTGAAGACCCTACAATAGTGAAGGGACACGACCACCGGCTCCCTACACTGACACGGAGGGAGTCAGGGTCACCTGGATCCAGAAAAGACAAAATCATAAATACATAAACAGCACTTATCTTGCAGACGAATGACGACTGACGACTGGGAACAGGGAACTGGGAACTGGGAACAGCATGCACACACACTCCAGGAAGTTGTATCAGCCGCACACTACTGCATTATGGGGAGGAACTTAAAGGGTAGTGATCAGTCTAACTGCATGACAGCTGAGATAGACTAACGAGATGAGAAACTAAACCAAAACAAAGAAATTCAAGGAGGAGGATCTGAGAAGCTCCTGTGAGCGCTTCTCAGCTGTCTGGCTGTGACAGCATGACCAGGCACCTGCATGCAAAGCATGAACTGCAGTGGAGTAAACACCTTAAAAACAAGGAACTCACTCAGGCTCCCCCTGCTACCTCTTTTGCTGCTGCCGCCTCGGCCTCTTCTGCTGCCGCCGCCTCGGCCTCTTCTGCTGCTGCTGCCACCGCCTCGGCCTCTTCTGCTGCTGCTGCCACCGCCTCGGCCTCTACCTCCGCCTCTGGAGGAACGTTTGCACCTGCCGCCCAGCAAACATGGGATGTACCACCAACACCACCACCTGCGTCACCAAGCATCTCAACCATGTCACACGGCAGCGTTCAGCTCTCCATCTCACAAACATTTGAGAGAAAGCGTAAATTCCCACCTAGCCACCCTCGATCCCTGGCCCTGAATGCCAGCTTTTCTAAACTACTGGCCTATGAAATGCTGTCATTTAGGCTGGTGGACACACACAGCTTCAAACAGCTCATGTCGCTTGCTGTCCCACAGTATGTTGTTCCCAGCCGGCACTACTTCTCCAAGAGAGCCGTGCCTTCCCTGCACAAACAAGTGTCCGATAAAATCAAGTGTGCACTGCGCAACGCCATCTGTGGCAAGGTCCACCTAACCACAGATACGTGGACCAGTAAGCACGGCCAGGGACGCTATATCTCCCTAACTGCACACTGGGTAAATGTAGTGGCGGCTGGGCCCCAGGCGGAGAGCTGTTTGGCGCACGTCCTTCCGCCGCCAAGGATCGCAGGGCAACATTCTTTGCCTCCTGTCTCCTCCTCCTCCTACTCAGCTTCCTCCTCCTCTTCTTCCACCTGCTCATCCAGTCAGCCACACACCTTCACCACCAACTTCAGCACAGCCCGGGGTAAACGTCAGCAGGCCGTTCTGAAACTCATATTTTTGGGGGACAGGCCCCACACCGCACAGGAGTTGTGGGGGGGTATAGAACAACAGACCGACGAGTGGTTGCTGCCGGTGAGCCTCAAGCCCGGCCTGGTGGTGTGCGATAATGGGCGAAATCTCGTTGCAGCTCTGGGACTAGCCGGTTTGACGCACATCCCTTGCCTGGCGCATGTGCTGAATTTGGTGGTGCAGAAGTTCATTCGCAACTACCTGACATGTCAGAGCTGCTGCATAAAGTGCGGGCCGTCTGTTCGCGCTTCCGGCGTTTACACCCTGCCGCTGCTCGCCTGTCTGCGCTACAGCGTAACTTCGGCCTTCCCGCTCACCGCCTCATATGCGACATGCCCACCAGGTGGAACTCCACCTTGCATATGCTGGACAGACTGTGCGAGCAGCAGCAGGCCATAGTGGAGTTTCAGCTGCAGCACGCACGGGTCAGTCGCACTGCGGATCAGACCCACTTCACCACCAATGACTGGGCCTCAATGCGAGACCTGTGTGCCCTGTTGCGCTGTTTCTAATACTCCACCAACATGGCCAGTGGCGATGACACCGTTATCAGCGTTACAATACCACTTCTATGTCTCCTTGAGAAAACACTTAGGGCGATGATGGAAGAGGAGGTGGCCCAGAAGGAAGAGGAGGAAGAGGGGTCATTTTTAGCACTTTCAGGCCAGTCTCTTCGAAGTGACTCAGAGGGTGGTTTTTTGCAACACCAGAGGCCAGGTACAAATGTGGCCAGACAGGGCCCACTACTGGAGGACGAGGAGGACGAGGATGAGGAGGAGGTGGAGGAGGATGAGGATGAAGCATGTTCACAGCGGGGTGGCACCCAAAGCAGCTCGGGCCCATCACTGGTGCGTGGCTGGGGGGAAACACAGGACGATGACGATACGCCTCCCACAGAGGACAGCTTGTCCTTACCTCTGGGCAGCCTGGCACACATGAGCGACTACATGCTGCAGTGCCTGCGCAACGACAGCAGAGTTGCCCACATTTTAACGTGTGCGGACTACTGGGTTGCCACCCTGCTGGATCCCCGGTACAAAGACAATGTGCCCACCTCACTTCCTACACTGGAGCCTGATAGGAAGATGCGCGAGTACAAGCGCACGTTGGTAGACGCGCTACTGAGAGCATTCCCAAATGTCACAGGGGAACCAGTGGAAGCCCAAGGCGAAGGCAGAGGAGGAGCAAGAGGTCGCCAACGCAGCTGTGTCACGGCCAGCTCCTCTAAGGGCAGGGTTAGCATGGCAGAGATGTGGAAAAGTTTTGTCACCACGCCACAGTTAACTGCACCACCACCTGATACGGAACGTGTTAGCAGAAGGCAACATTTCACTAACATGGTGCACACCCCTCCACCCCTTTCACTAACAGTACCTATGCACACCCCTCCACGTACTGACTGATGTTACGGCCCCATTCAACTTCTGGGTCTCCAAATTGTCCACGTGGCCAGAGCTAGCCTTTTATGCCTTGGAGGTGCTGGCCTGCCCGGCGGCCAGCGTTTTGTCTGAACGTGTATTCAGCATGGCAGGGGGCGTCATTACAGACAAACGCAGCCGCCTGTCTACAGCCAATGTGGAAAAGCTGACGTTCATAAAAATGAACCAGGCATGGATCCCACAGGACCTGTCCATCCCTTGTGCAGATTAGATATTAACTACCTCCCCTTAACAATATATTATTCTACTCCAGGGCACTTCCTCATTCAATCCTATTTTTATTTTCATTTTACCATTATATTGCGGGGCAACCCAAAGTTGAATGAACCTCTCCTCTGTCTGGGTGCCGGGGCCTAAATGTGTGACAGTGGCCTGTTCCAGTGGTGGGTGACGTGAAACCAGATTCTCTGCTATGACATGAAGACTGATTCTGCGCTGACATAAGGCCTGATTCTCTGTTACGGGACCTCTCTCCTCTGTCTGGGTGACGGGGCCTAAATGTGTGACAGTAGCCTGTTCCAGTGGTGGATGACGTGAAGCCTGATTCTCTGCTATGACATGAAGACTGATTCTGTGCTGACATAAGGCCAGATTCTCTGTTACGGGACCTCTCTCCTCTGCCTGGGTGCCGGGGCCTAAATGTGTGACAGTGGCCTGTTCCAGTGGTGGGTGACGTGAAGCCTGATTCTCTGCTATGACATGAAGACAGATTCTGTGCTGACATAAGGCCAGATTCTCTGTTAAGGGACCTCTCTCCTCTGCCTGGGTGCCTGGGCCTAAATGTGTGACAGTGGCCTGTTCCAGTGGTGGGTGACGTGATGCCTGATTCTCTGCTATGACATGAAGACAGATTCTGTGCTGACATAAGGCCAGATTCTCTGTTACGGGACCTCTCTCCTCTGCCTGGGTGCCGGGGCCTAAATGTGTGACAGTGGCCTGTTCCAGTGGTGGGTGACGTGAAGCCTGATTCTCTGCTATGACATGAAGACAGATTCTGTGCTGACATAAGGCCAGATTCTCTGTTACGGGACCTCTCTCCTCTGCCTGGGTGCCTGGGCCTAAATGTGTGACAGTGGCCTGTTCCAGTGGTGGGTGACGTGATGCCTGATTCTCTGCTATGACATGAAGACAGATTCTGTGCTGACATAAGGCCAGATTCTCTGTTACGGGACCTCTCTCCTCTGCCTGGGTGCCGGGGTCTAAATGTGTGACAGTGGCCTGTTCCAGTGGTGGGTGACGTGAAGCCTGATTCTCTGCTATGACATGAAGACAGATTCTGTGCTGACATAAGGCCAGATTCTCTGTTACGGGACCTCTCTCCTCTGCCTGGGTGCCTGGGCCTAAATGTGTGACAGTGGCCTGTTCCAGTGGTGGGTGACGTGAAGCCTGATTCTCTGCTATGACATGAAGACAGATTCTGTGCTGACATAAGGCCTGATTCTCTGTTACGGGACTTCTCTCCTCTGTCTGGGTGCCTGGGCCTAAATGTGTGACAGTGGCCTGTTCCAGTGGTGGGTGACGTGAAGCCTGATTCTCTGCTATGACATGAAGACAGATTCTGTGCTGACATAAGGCCTGATTCTCTGTTACGGGACCTCTCTCCTCTGTCTGGGTGCCGGGGCCTAAATGTGTGACAGTGGCCTGTTCCAGTGGTGGGTGACGTGAAGCCTGATTCTCTGCTATGACATGAAGACTGATTCTGCGCTGACATAAGGCCTGATTCTCTGTTACGGGACCTCTCTCCTCTGTCTGGGTGCCGGGGCCTAAATGTGTGACAGTGGCCTGTTCCAGTGGTGGGTGACGTGAAGCCTGATTCTCTGCTATGACATAAAGACTGATTCTGTGCTGACATAAGGCCAGATTCTCTGTTACGGGACCTCTCTCCTCTGCCTGGGTGCCGGGGCCTAAATGTGTGACAGTGGCCTGTTCCAGTGGTGGGTGACGTGAAGCCTGATTCTCTGCTATGACTTGAAGACAGATTCTGTGCTGACATAAGGCCAGATTCTCTGTTACGGGACCTCTCTCCTCTGCCTGGGTGCCTGGGCCTAAATGTGTGACAGTGGCCTGTTCCAGTGGTGGGTGACGTGATGCCTGATTCTCTGCTATGACATGAAGACAGATTCTGTGCTGACATAAGGCCAGATTCTCTGTTACGGGACCTCTCTTCTCTGCCTGGGTGCCTGGGCCTAAATGTTTGACAGTGGCCTGTTCTAGTGGTGGGTGACGTGATGCCTGATTCTCTGCTATGACATGAAGACAGATTCTGTGCTGACATAAGGCCAGATTCTCTGTTACGGGACCTCTCTCCTCTGCCTGGGTGCCGGGGCCTAAATGTGTGACAGTGGCCTGTTCCAGTGGTGTTTGACGTGAAGCATGATTCTCTGCTATGACATGAAGACAGATTCTGTGCTGACATAAGGCCAGATTCTCTGTTACGGGACCTCTCTCCTCTGCCTGGGTGCCTGGGCCTAAATGTGTGACAGTGGCCTGTTCCAGTGGTGGGTGACGTGATGCCTGATTCTCTGCTATGACATGAAGACTGAATCTGCGCTGACATAAGGCCAGATTCTCTGTTACGGGACCTCTCTCCTCTGCCTGGGTGCCTGGGCCTAAATATGTGACAGTGGCCTGTTCCAGTGGTGGGTGACGTGAAGCCTGATTCTCTGCTATGACATGAAGACAGATTCTGTGCTGACATAAGGTCTGATTCTCTGTTACGGGACCTCTCTCCTCTGTCTGGGTGCCTGGGCCTAAATGTGTGACAGTGGCCTGTTCCAGTGGTGGGTGACATGAAGCCTGATTCTCTGCTATGACATGAAGACTGATTCTGCGCTGACATAAGGCCAGATTCTCTGTTACGGGGCCTCTCTCCTCTGCCTGGGTGCCTGGGCCTAAATATGTGACAGTGGCCTGTTCCAGTGGTGGGTGACGTGAAGCCTGATTCTCTGCTATGACATGAAGACAGATTCTGTGCTGACATAAGGCCAGATTCTCTGTTACAGGACCTCTCTCCTCTGCCTGGGTGCCTGGGCCTAAATGTGTGACAGTGGCCTGTTCCAGTGGTGGGTGACGTGATGCCTGATTCTCTGCTATGACATGAAGACTGATTCTGCGCTGACATGAAGCCAGATTCTCTGCTATGGCATGAAGAGACTGATTCTCTGCTGACATGAAGCCAGATTCTTTGCTATGGCATGAAGAGACTGATTCTCTGCTGACGTGAAGCCAGATTCTCTGCTATGGGACCTCTGTCCAATTGATATTGGTTAATTTTTATTTTTTTAATTTTTATTTTAATTTATTTCCTTATCCACATTTGTTTGCAGGGGATTTACCTACATGTTGCTGCCTTTTGCAGCCCTCTAGCTCTTTCCTGGGCTGTTTTACAGCCTTTTTAGTGCCCAAAAGTTCGGGTTCCCATTGACTTCAATGGGGTTTGGGTTCGGGACGAAGTTCGGGTCGGGTTCGGATCCCGAACCCGAACATTTCCGGGAAGTTCGGCCGAACTTCTCGAACCCGAACATCCAGGTGTTCGCTCAACTCTAGTTATGGGTGTATGCATGTAATCTTTTAAGTAGGGTTGTGTTTTAAACCAAGTTGGTGATACTGGGGTGGTTCCTAGATTTACATTGAATATCTTATCTTTGGCAAGCATAATAGACATATTGCCCTCCTAACATATAAAAACATTAACATATAAGCTGTAAAGTGTTAGGGATTTAAATTCCCAAATAATCGCCAATCTCCTGCACATTTGCCATGTGTAGGGTCGGGGAAGTTGTGCTGGAGGGTGGCAATGGAAGTTCCGCAAATTGAACAAATAAGATAACAAGTTAAAGTTGGTGTATTATTCAAAGGGTGCGACTAATCAAGTTCAAGTAGGTTAGCTCCGGCTAACCAACAGCCGCATATTGGAAATGAGGTAGGTCAAACTCTTACTAAGGGTTGGAATCTTTCATGGTAGATGGGGGATAAGGGTTAATCGTAGAGTGAATTAGATACAAGTTGTGAGTTCTTGAGTGGAAGGAGAGAAGAAAGGTACCTCATGGAACTGTAAAAAGTTCCATCTTATCTCTTCACCTCAGTCCATTCCTGCATAAGGGTTGGAGGCTTCTGCTTCTCAGGAGATCTGGCACCCTGGTGGTAGATGAGGAAACCATTTCTTTAGCAGTTCTGCAGCTTGTAAGGTAGATAATAGCACATGGTTAGAGTAATTTCTGTTGATTATTAGCTTAACGGGGAATCCCCATCGATACAGCATATTATTTTCTTTCAGTATGGCGGTGTATTTTGCAAAATCTCGCCTTCTCGCTAATGTTGCAGGGGAGAGGTCGGCATAAAGTGAGATTTTTTTAAACCTCTCTGGTAGGTCTTTTTTACGTCCAGCTTCTCTCAGAAGATTGTTCTTAAAGCGAAAGAAGTGAAGTCTCACTAACACGTCTCTCGGCATGCTTGCAGGCAGAGATCAGGGTTTGGGTACCCGATGTGCTCTGTCGATAAGGAGGTCCCTCTCAGGGGTGTCTGGAAGAATCAACGTAAATAGAAATTCTTGAAGCAGATTATTTGTGACAGTTTCAGGTATATTTCTTATAGAACCAAACAAAAAAAGCCTCACTTTTGAACCGTAGTTTATGGCAGGGAAGAGACAACCATATAAACCTATAATGTTGTTGAACAAACAACAAAAGAATGCCCAATGTATTCAAAAAATATATATACTTTATTTAATTATAATAAACATATCATGATTACTGAAATATTAGAGATAACAAGAAAAAAATATTAAGAATCAGCAGAAAAACCGGATGCCGCAATCCACTGGCAAGTGTCTCTGCTACCCGCCAACAGATGGAACACATGTCAAGTATACCAATATAATGCAGCAGGGTGATTCACAATAGAATAGCACATAAAATATGACTATTCTAATGTTAGTTAATGTGATCGTCACCCTGGTGCATAACTGCCAGATGAATCTCAGCCACTAGAGTCCAGCAATGCAAAGGAAGAAAATAAAAATATATGTAGAGCCCTCACATGAGTGAGACCACACACACCAAGCCTTATTATAAAGGATATGAGGGAGCTCATCTGTGAATAGCAGATAAAAAGTTAGGGCATACCATGAGACATGATGGAGGATAAAGGCAGCAGGCACGGGACAGGCTAGGAACCTCGACGCGCGTTTCGCCTCAGCTTCGTCAGGAGGTATATTTCTTAGCCTGATATTGTTCCTTCTGGAATGATCTTCCAGGTCTGCCAGTTTTAATTTTATGGCAGCTACATCTTCCTGAGTTTCATTATAAGAGTCCACCATAGAGTTATGAGCTTCTTTAAACTCTTCCATTTTTTCCTCTAGGTGGGCTGTGCAGTCTCCTATAGCTGTAATGTCAGCTCTAATGGTGTTTAGAGCTGACTGTATTTCTAGGTGCATGGAGCCTTTTAAGTCTGCCAGTAACTCTTGCATGGCAGTTAGGGTGATGATGTTGTCCCTATCAGATTTTAAGCTTCTTTCTGAGTTAGCTTTAGGAGATGAGCTCTGAGGTGAACTCCCCCATGAGTGTGCAGGAGTTACTTGCCAGAGGAGATGAGTGTTCTGGAGCTCCTGTCTGCACGTACTGTCTGGTGGAGCGCTTTTGCTGTGAATGCAGCTCTTCTTTTTTTTTCTCATGCTGGGAGCGGGTGCCATCTTGGGTCCATGCTGAAGAAAAGAAGGAGGTGAATTTCGGGACCTGGTGTTTTCTTAGATCGGGTCATTCTCAGAGGTCCCGGGATGACAGATGAGGTGTGAAGTTTGTTTAAAGCCGTTTATGGAGGCAAAGTCACACTGTGTGAAGCTGTGAAATGCTGTGGCTGCTGGAGCTCAGAGCTGACACGTCCTCTCAGCTCTGCATCAGGCCACGCCCACACCACACAACGGCTAATAAGCCCCTTTTCTTTTTCCCCACTAATACACGACAAAAAATGGCTTTACAACATATAAGTAACTGCACCGCACAAGGGCTAATAGGACCCCAATAACAAGGACGGTTTGCTGGAATTACAGAGGTATTGCAAACCTGAAATGAGAAGCAGTATAATGGCAATTTGTATCCGCAGTCAGTACAGCAAGGTGTAATGGGATTGTTCCTATTGCCCAAGCTGTAAACACCCATATTGAACCCTGTTCTGCTTCAATACTGTGGAACAATTCCTTTCTATCCTTTCCCTACACTTTTAATGCTCTTTCCCTGAACTTCTATTGAGCAAAATAAACGTTTTCAAGTTTTTCCTAGCACTGCCTCTAGCGCCTGCTAACATCTCTCCCTGCACTAAGTACACTGGAAAATGGCTGAATCCAAGATGGCTGAGGCTATTTATAGGGCTGTGACATCACTGTCCTGGCTGGCTGTTGATTGGCTGCATGCATGGCATTGTGGGTGATCCCTTGTTCCCAGAGTTCCTTGCTCCATGTCCTAACATATGCAGGAAAAAATGCCATTCGTTACCATAAAGTGTGAGGAAATTCAGATTAGGTGCAAATCGAATAATTCCTGAAATGCGGATCGATTTCCACTTCGTCAGCTCATCTCTACAAGTGATGTTTGGATCATAAGCAGCAGAACTGTCTCAGCGATAGAGATTCTGTTCTGAATTGCTAAATCTGTTGACTCATTCGATTTGGGTCTGAATAGATTTGACCCAAATTGAAAATGCCCAAGTTGCCTGGAAAATTCTTTCTCTCCATTCTCTACCAATGAACCGCAAAAATTCCAATTCTTTTGAATCCTAACTTTCTAGAGAATTTGGGTTGCATTCCCAAATTTTAGAATTAATTTGCTTATCTCTATTCAGTAACCATGACAGACTTTAAGCAGCCTGGCTCTGAAACAGAAAGACAATTCAAGCAATCTGCCCAAATAACCTATAAAATGTTTTTCTCTCGACTTTGGTTTGAGGCATAAAGGTCTACTGTCATCAGTATTTGTTGTTTATATAATAGTTTTCTGGAATAACCAAGGCAGAAAACAATGAGTAGACTAGTGCCTAGTTGTAGGCGTCTAGGTCAATGTTAAAGGGGTTTACCAACCCGGTTAATGTTTTAAATATAGTTTACATAGCTGTTAACAAAAAAAAATAATGAACTGTTGTTCCCATGTCAATGCTTCCCTAATTCCCTTGCCACTGTCTGGTTTCCTGGTTCCAGTGAGGAAGTGGCGAGCCAATACATGACCACTGTAGCCAGTGGCAATGATATGTTGACGACTAGAGATGAGCGAATTTCTCAAATATTAAATTCGGTCGGTTCGCCGAATTTTCCAAAAAGATTTGATTTGATACAAATTTGTTCGTAGTGAATCACGTTAAAAAACAGCTATTTCCTGGGTGCAGAGAGCCTGTATAGTGGTGTAGAACACTGTGCCTTTCAGTAACACGCATAGGGAGTCTGCTGTGGTAGTGAAACAATACTGTGAGTCAGTATGACACGCACATGACAGGCATCGATCTTAGAAAAACTGCACACTTCACTTATTTGGGCAGTTATGTTGCCAAAACTGACCGAATAACTTAAGTGTGAACTCAGCCTTACAGGTCGATGTTAACGTCAAGAAGAAGCGCACTCCTTTTACACCATCATCAGCTGATTCCACATAGATGTCTACAGAACCTGTTCTATCAAAAGCATATACAAGCAGTAAGTTTTTGTTGACGTCACTGATTATTTTGCCCATCCTCTAATCTGTCAGAACAATAACGCCCAAAAAACGGATCCTGTCTGTTGAGCATCCACCTTCACTCAGTCAGTATTTTGTCATTAATCCATCAGTATTGATAAAGCAAAAAAAAAAAAAAACAGGAGTGGATCCAAAACAGAGATGACACATGAATAGAATATGTGCATGTCTTCTGTGTTTTGTACCCACTCCTGCTTTTGGCTACCAAATCATAAGACAATTCTAATAGGACCATACAGGCCTTACAGCTTTTATGGGGGCATCTGGGGGCTCTAAAGGGGCTTTTTTTATTGGCACACTATGGGGGGCACTATAGGGGAGAGCGGCACTATGGGGAATCTGTTGGCACTATAGGGGCATTATTTGGGGGCACTATGAAGAAGTGGGGGCTCTAAAGGGGCCTTTTATTATTGGCACATTATGGGGGGCACTGTGGCATCTGGTGGCACTAAGGGTGCATTTTTTACTGGCACATTATGGGAGGCACTATAGGGGAGAGCAGCACTATGGGGCATTATTTGGGGGCACTATGGGGGAGTGGAGCACTATTGGGGTATCTGGTGGCACTAAGAAGGGGCATTTTTCACTGGCACATTATGGGGGAGAGGAGCACTATAGGAGCATCTGCTGGGGGCTCTAAGAAGGGTCATTTTTTCACTGGCATATTATGGAGACACTATGGGGAATGGGGAGAGGAGCACTATGAGGGCATTTACTGGGGCGCTATATAGGGGTATTTTATACTGGCATAAATTATGGGGACATCATCTCAACTGCGGGCATTAAGCAGGGGTATTTCATGTACCGTCATATTATAGGGAGAATTATTACTACTATGGGGTATTATGCGGAGCTTTACTACTACTGGGGGGCTATAAGGAACATGATTACTAGTATAGGCACTATAGGGGCATTATTACTACTAAGTGTGAAAATTATTTCTATTGGTGGGATTTTGGGGAGGACTGTTACTTTGGGGGGCACCCTGGCATAGTATAAGCTTAGCACAATAATTTTTGAGGGACATTGTCTTTATACTATTAGCGTCTGGGTGCAGTTATTTTTTAGAGCACTGTGTGACAATAATTGTTGAAGGGGGCACTATCTGTGTGGTAGTAGTATTTCCAGGGGGGACTGTTTCTGCAGTATAGTATTGGGGGTGGCAGAAAAGGGTGTTTAGAAGATGATGGAAATGTTTGTCAATCTCTGCAGAGATGGGAGGTGGCTAAAAACTCAGCATGGCTGTCTGGTATGAATGGAGAAGATAAAGAATGAGAACGTCTACAACAAAGGTGACATCACTGGATGTAAGAGGTATGTGGCGCTATCCTTCCCAAACAGACTAACATCTTTTACACGACCACGAGATGTGTCTTTCGACATGGTTGTTTAAGAAATGAGAAGCAACTCATTGCACCAGTTGGGGTTAAATAACTTGTTGCCAGCTAAAAGATAATGTATTAATCGCCCATGCAGTAATTATCCAATAGGACGTTCATAACTATTTGCTTAGTTAAATCCAGGTGGCAACTTTTTTTTTTGGACAGGCAGTGTATATACTGTATATACACTCACCTAAAGAATTATTAGGAACACCATACTAATACGGTGTTGGACCCCCTTTTGCCTTCAGAACTGCCTTAATTCTACGTGGCATTGATTCAACAAGCATTCTTTAGAAATGTTGGCCCATATTGATAGGATAGCATCTTGCAGTTGATGGAGATTTGAGGGATGCACATCCAGGGCACGAAGCTCCCGTTCCACCACATCCCAAAGATGCTCTATTGGGTTGAGATCTGGTGACTGTGGGGGCAATTGTAGTACAGTGAACTCATTGTCATGTTCAAGAAACCAATTTGAAATGATTCGAGCTTTGTGACATGGTGTATTATCCTGCTCGAAGTAGCCATCAGAGGATGGATACATGTTCTCATTTACGCCAAATTCGGACTCTACCATTTGAATGTCTCAACAGAAATCGAGAGTCATCAGACCAGGCAACATTTTTCCACTCTTCAACAGTCCAATTTTGGTGAGCTTGTGCAAACTGTAGCCTCTTTTACCTATTTGTAGTGGAGATGAGTGGTACCCGGTGGGGTCTTCTGCTGTTGTAGCCCATCCGCCTCAAGGTTGTGCATGTTGTGGCTTCACAAATGCTTTGCTGCATACCTCGGTTGTAACGAGTGGTTATTTCAGTCAATGTTGCTCTTCTATCAGCTTGAATCAGTCGGCCCATTCTCCTCTGACCTCTAGCATCCACAAGGCATTTTTGCCCACAGGACTGCCGCATACTGGATGTTTTTCCCTTTTCACACCATTCTTTGTAAACCCTAGAAATGGTTGTGCGTGAAAATCCCAGTAACTGAGCAGATTGTGAAATACTCAGACCGGCCCGTCTGGCACCAACAACCATGCCACACTCAAAATTGCTTAAATCACCTTTCTTTCCCAATCTGACATTCAGTTTGGAGTTCAAGAGATTGTCTTGACCAGGACCACACCCCTAAATGCATTGAAGCAACTTCCATGTGATTGGTTGACTATAAAATTGCATTCATGAGAAATAGAACAGGTGTTCCTAATAATTCTTTAGGTGAGTGTATATATACTCATGGCGAGGTAGAGATATATGATGTAACCGGCTGATTTGCTACATGTCACACCAGTTAATAAGTAATCATTTGCAAAGAGATGAAATACTTATTTTCATAACTGTATATATACATTACAGACTGTTGGCGAGACATACAAAAGTAATGTAAGCATTTTACCTGGGCATATTCTGTCACTGATCTCTCTGATCCGCTCCGAATTCCTCCTCTTCAAATCCGACCATTTTTTTAATATGGCCATCCTAGGGTGATTGCCCTTAAACTTCCTCTTGAGCTCGGAACGGATCTCCCTCACAATCCTCTGCTTCTCAGCATGGACCCGGGTCCAGTCATAGACCCGCTTCAACATGCGCTGCAGGATAATGATGCAAGCATATAATCCCAATTTTGTTTAATACAAGAATTGAAAATAGTGTCCTCGACAAAACATCAAAAAGTATTTAAGTCTTTGAAGGGGAAATATTAGATTTAATGTTACCGTTATAAGATCGGATTGTATTGCGATTGTATGTGTGTGGGGTCTGAGCAATCGGATATTGGCCAGCATGTACCTGTCTAGTGAAGTGACGGTACGGTATGGGGTGTAAAACTGGTACGCCTCCCCATGGTGCACCCTGGGTAACTCTAAATGAACCAGCAAATGCTGGCGGCAATACAAAGAAAGCTTCTCCTGAGTCCAGACCAACAGGACACAAACTCTAATCTATAGACTATGTTTGGGCGTGTGGGGTATATAGTGTGCAGCAGGAAAATGGATGTGCAATGTGCATGTGAGAGATATTTCTACACTGTCCATACATACAGTACATGCACAGTAAACAAAATGTCTATGGACAGTGGGTGCAATTGTTAAACCCCAGGCACAAGGACAATTCTTAATCCCAACTGTGAATACCAACGTATACTTGATACACCCTGGAGCCCCCCCAGCTATGCATTCTGCACCTGTGAGAGGACAGGATTTATCTTCACATCTACTTAAATCAGCTAAGTTTCTTTGGTGCAATACAGTGATGTTAAACTATCTAACCGACATCCGATTTATATCAAGTATACGTTGGTATTCACACACTGTATAAGTATTTTATCCATGTGTCTTCTTTATCTTATCACAGATGCATTTTTGTCTGGGGCGCTCCAGTGATTTATTATTTATCTATTGACTATTTTTGTATATGGCATTATATTACCATACTGATACTAGAGGTCCCCGATGAACCTTTGATAATCGATAAGTATATTGTACGTTGTGTCAGAAAGTGATAGGGCTGTATAAGGACAGGTTAGCCCAGGTATGTAGACAGAGTACACCTACCTTTAAGGTGAATCTTTAAGCCTTTGGGCTGAGCAGTGTTGGTAAGGGCAAGAATAGGGCAGATATTTAATATCTCAATTTTTCTGTCCCAAATGCACCTTGTCCTGATTTTTTGCTAACCGTCCAGTGTATTGACAGCTTGTTGCACTAGATATCATGGTCCGGTCTAGGACGTTGTGTCAGTAATTGATAGGTAGTGATGGACAAACATCGACCTGGATGATCAAATGTTCGCAAACCGTGAGATCGCGGCGTACCTCATTCACTTTAATGGCAGGCGAACCTGAAAAACCTTCAGGTCATATTTGTTACTAGAAGTACACAAATAATCCGACAACATGGACAGTGATATAACAGAGGGGGTCATTGGCAAAAATTCCCACAAACAAATATGCATTTTAATCAGGGGCCATTTTTATGCGCCTTAAAGGGAAACTCTCAAAAATGTGCCCTGCTGGAGCATAGAAATTTTTTATTTCCTATCGGCTTGATGTATACAAATGTGCAGCACTCCACATTTTTGTATCCTGCAGAGTCTATTAAAAAAATGCATACGTTAACGTAATTTTTTTCTACCATGGAACTGTATGGTGAACAGACGCCACTGTATGGCATCAGTCTGAAGCATCTGTTAACACATACATTTTTGGTAAGCATTAAATGGATGGAAAAAATAGGATGTGAACCCAGCCCTAGTGTCAGAATAAGCACCAGTACACATCGGAGCAGGTCCTTAGCGACACAATCTGCACATTTTTCCAGCTCATGCCAGGTCTAAAAAAGGATGGTGTGGGCAGGGAAAGGGATACAGTTATGGTCATCCATTGACTGGATAACACCTCTGTACAGTGACGGATAACATCGCAATACCGTGACCAGATAAAAGGGTATATGAGAGTACAGTACAGGGAATGAGTAGGGGCACTGCACAGGGTGTGGAAAGAGGGCACAATGCAGGGTATAAGGGGGCACAGTACGGGGTGAGGGGCACAGTACGGGGTGGGGGGCACAGTCACATGACCCTATGACATTAGAAGGTCCTTATGGTGAATGCGGTTCATACGCCACCATAATGATAGGCAGAGGAGTGAGACAGTGGTGTGATTATGTGGCTAGAGATAAAAAATTTAACTGTCGGCCAGTACAGGCCCTAAAAATTAGCCAATAGGCATACACCTGACAGCACAGAACTTTGGATTCTGTGGCTTGAGGTACATTAGGCGGTCACAAGATAAAAATGTAACTGTCAGCCAGTACAGGCCCCAAAAATATTGCAATAGGCATTCACCTGACAGCAAAGAACTTTGGATTCTGTGGCTGGAGGTACATTAGGTGGTCACAGGATAAAAATGTAACTGTCGGCCAGTGCAAGGCCCAAAAATTAGGCAATAGGCATTCACCTGACAGCAAAGAACTGTCGGCGTCGTGTGCATCCATGGAGACTTAAAGTACTATCCCACCGCCCTAGTGTCTCTATCCACGGTGGCCTGCAGGCGGACTCATGAGGTGGCCACAAAGTTACATTATGAATTAATAATTGGGAGAGACTTCCCCGGTATCCCGTCACTGTGGCCTGAGGCGAGAGTCACCGATACCCATGGGGCAGGAGTAGCCCCAATAGAATGGCTTTTCTCAGGGGGGAAACTGGAACACTGGGAACCTGAGGCCAAAGGGCCAGCAGTAGGAGTGGCCGCCACTGTGGTGGAAGGGGGGAGCCAACCCCACTGAATGTAATGGTGGGAGACGTGGAGGATTTGCCACTCTTGGTGCGAAGTTGGCAGACCTCGACATCTCTGGAGACAATTTTGGTACAGGACCTGACTCTTTCTCAGTCCTGGGAAAATGTGGTAGTAGTTGAGAGTGAGCCGCAACAATCGGGGGCCGAGTCTATGTTCCACCTTTTTGCGGTTTAACAGGAGATGCTGTACTGGGTAAATCGACTACGGGGTGAACATATTGAACAGTTGGTGGTGCCCAAGGCATATTGCAATCTCGTGTTGGAGTTAGCCCACCAACATGTTCTTGGGGGACACCTGGGCCAGCAGAAAATGCAATACCAGATCCTACAGCGATTTTACTCGCCCAGTGTGTTCAGAGAGGTAGAAGAGTATTGCAAGTCTTTTCACACCTGCCAGATAACCAGCCCCCAGCCACATTTTCGTAGTCTCCTGGTCCCTCTCCTGATTATTGAGGTTCCATTCAAGTGGAGTATCTCATATGCCCAGTACCGAAGTCCGTTAGATGGCACCAACACATCTTGGTAGTCCTGACTATGCCACTCGGTACCCAGAGGAGGTGCCGCTGCGACATACCTCCGCCAAACTCCTAGCCAAAGAGTTAATGGAGATGTTTTCCCGAGTGGGCCTACCTAAAGAGATTTTGACCAACCAGGGGAGCCCTTTTATGTCAAAAGTCATGAGGGAACTCAGTAAATTACTACAGATAAAACAGTTATGGACGTCCGACTATCACCCACAAACGGACGGCCTGGTAGAGAGGTTTAATCAAACCTTGAAAAACATGTTAAAGCGGGTGGTGTCTAAAGATGGGAGGGACTGGGATCTTCTACTACCCTATCTCATGTCCGCAGTGCAAGAGGTGCCCCAAGCCTCTACTGCAGGCATGGCCAACCTGTGGCTCTGCAGCTGTTGTAAAACTACAACTCCCACCATGCCCTGCTGTAGGCTGCTAGCTGTAGGCAGTCTGGGCATGCTGGGAGTTGTAGTTTTGCAACAGCTGGAGAGCCTCAGGTTGGCCATCCCTGCTCTACTGGGTTCTCGCCCTTTGAACTGCTGTATGGCCGACATCCACGTGGTCGGTTGGAGATAGCCAAAGAGGTGTGGGAACAACAACCCACAATGCAAAAAAGCGTGATTGAGTATGTCACTCAGATGCAAGAGCGGAAAGATAGGGAGACCTGTACTGAAGACAGCCTGTGGCCGGGTTTTTTTAGCGGAAGAGGTTCCGGCCCCTCTGTCTGATGCAAAGGAAGTGGTTGTCACAGTAAAAATTGCTGACAGCCTCTCCTCTAAACAGGCTCAGGAGGCCAGGGAGTTCAGTCAGAACACAAATGTGATCTCGGACCTCCCTGGACGCACTTCCGCAATCCGGCATGACATTGTTACTGAACCTCAGGCAAAAGTCCAGTTAAAGCCATACCAGGTACCCAAGGCTCGGCGATAAGCCATCTTGGAGGAAGTGCAGCTAATGCTGTGGCTAGATATCATCAAGGAGTCAAAAAGTGAATGGGCCAGTCATATAGTCTGAATACCCAATCCGGACGGGACGTAACGACTTCCGCAAACTTAATGAGGTTTCCAAGTTTGACGCATATCCCATGCCCCGAGTGGATGAGCTTATTGAGAAGTTAGGCCAAGCCCAGTATTTGTCTGTGTTGGACCTCACCAAAGGGTACTGGCAGGTACCCTTGATGGAGGCTGCCAAGGAAAAAACTGCTTTCATCACACCAGTGGGGTTGTATCAGTACAAGGTATTACCATTTGGTCTACATGGCGCTCCCGCCATGTTTCAAAGGCTAATGGACATTGTACTCCGTCCACATCGTCGGTATGCTTCGGTGAACCTGGACGATATCATTATCCACAGCACCGACTGGGAAAGTCACCTACCTAAAGTACAGGCGGTAGTGAACTCCCTTAGGAAGGCTGGCTTAACCGCTAACCCAAAAAAGTGCGCAATAGGGTTAGAAGAGACTAAATACCTTGAGTATGTCATTGGGCGCGGAGTCATCAAACCCATACGGAATTGGCCCCGACCTGTCATTTATGGAGATGGTGGGCTATTACATGAGGTTCGTCCCCCACTTTGCTACGATAGCCGCGCCATTGACAGGACTTTTGAAGGGACATAAGTCCATGATGGTTCGCTGGGATGATCAGGCGGAAGAGGCGATCTCTGCTTTGAAGTCAGCCCTGTGTGGGTCCCTGGTTTTGTTGACGCCCAACTTCAAGCGGGAATTTATAGTACAGACGGATGCCTCCGAGGAGCTGTACTGTTCCAGGAAGTCAACGGGGAGGAGCATCCCATTTGTCTTCCTCAGCCGTAAGCTCACCCCAGCCGAGACCAGGTACCAGCTATCAAGTGGGCACTCGAGTCTCTCCGCTATTATTTGTTGGGGAGAAAATTCTGCTTGTTGACAGACCACTCCCCTCTCAGGTGGATGAGCCAGGCCAAAGACAGAAATGCCCGAGTCACCTGATGGTTCCTGTCCCTACAGAACTTTAAATTTACAGTGGAACACAGGGCATGCCGGTTACAGGGAAACACGGATGCCCTGTACCGGGTACATTGTCTGGCGAGTGTTCACCCCCTCAGGGTTGAAAAAAGGGGGGGGTATGTGACACAGTGAAGGGTATGGTCTTGGAGGACAGATATTTTCCGCCCAGAGTGTGCTAGGGTCAAACACTGGACTGGATTTTAAGTGCCGATCCAGGTTTTGACAGCACCTAACTGTCCTTAAAAGACAGCTGGGCTCGGCAGAAAGTTGTCTCTGTTTTGGGATCTGAGGTATGGTGCAGTGCTAGAGGGCTGAAAGCCGCATGCGGGGAAACAGATCCTTCTAAAGCCTGTTGTGGACCGCTGGAAAAACCTGCTAACAAGGTCATTGTTTTGTTCTTTGGACTTGCCTTTGTGTGAACGAACACTAAGTCTGAAATATGTTGCTTTGCTTTTGCCTTGTGTGTGAATAAACACTGAAGTTTTGTTTTACAAACAGTTTTTTTGCCTCTGTTCTGCGTCTGCTTACCCTGCCTACCAGAGTGAATCCCGACAGTACCTTCCCTGCCCATGTTTGCTAGACCACGTGTCTGTGGTCAGATGTATTCTGGCACTGACACTGTGTGCCAGAAATATATTAACTTGCCGCTGAACGTGTCCATATAGTTTAGGGATGCCCTTCTGAGAGAAATATTTCCTTCTGGGACCTTCCATTGTGGTGTGCCAATGGCCACAAATTTTCTAAAAGCCTCCGAGTCCACCAATTTATATGGCAGTAGTTGGCGGGCTAGCATTTCCGACAAGCCAGTGGTCAGCCGTTGGGCAAGAGGATTATCCGGCGTCATAATTTTTTTACGCTCAAACATTTAGGCCACGGAAGCCTGCCTTCTGCCAGATGAATGCGACGACGGCACGGTGGAAGGTGGAGTGGAGGACAAATGGGAGGAGAAAGGAGAAGGAGAAGAGGCAGGATGTGTAGCGCAGGAAGTGTGGCTTTGTGGGTTCTGACGGCGTTGCTCCCACTGGGCTCGGTGATGGGAGGCCAGGTGCCTTCTTAAGAAGGTTATCCCTAGATAAGTGTTGGGCTTACCGCGACTTATGCCTTGACAGCACAGGCTGCAGATGGCAACACTATTGTCAGCAGCTAACACATTAAAAAAGCCCACACTGTGGAGCCATGTGCCAGCATCCTGGGACCGCTGGATGTGACCGTGCATGGTGGATGGCTTGCTCCAGATACATTTGCAGTCTGCTTTTTGCCTCCTGTGCACTGCGAGTTTTGCCTGCTTCTCCTCCTTCTTCTCCCTATCTGTTGCCTGGTCTCTCCCTCTGAACTCACGTCATCATTGTCACCTTCACCACCACTTACATTAGAGATCTCAGAGTATGCAGCAACAGGGGGTACCACCCTCCATGGGATGATGTGGGTACTGTCGTCAGACCGCTGGGTGGCAGCCGTTGCTACCTCCTATTCCTCATCTGATGCCAAGAATGGCTGCGCATCGGTAAGGTCTGGAAATAGATGGAAAAATAATTTCCCTGACTCGAGTGGAGGGGCTATGGTGGTGGTGATGGTGGTGGTGTCTTTGGGGGTGCACACAGCAGAGAGTGAGGAGGGTGCAGATACAGAGGATGAGGAGGGTGCAAAAGCGGAAGGCTGAGTGAGCCACTCAACCAAGTCTGGTGAGCTCTTTGAAGTTATCTCACGCGTCTTCTCCAACTTCCCACTTAGGCTCCGGCCTGGTGCACCTGCCCGACCCCTACCATCCCTGCGGAACGGTCTGCCTCTTCCTCTGCCTGTCATTTTCTAAATTACCCTCTGACTAAGTCCGTAGAGAAGAGCAGTATTTGTGGAAGCAGGTGTATCGTAGCCCTCAATCAGTATTTGGTGGAAAAAGGTATATAGCAATAGCACTCCTCAATTAGTATTTTGTGGAAGAAGGTATATGGCACCCCTCAATCAGTATTTGGCAAAAACAGGTATATAGCACACCTCAATCAGTATTTGGCGGAAACAAGTATATGGCACCCCTCAATCAGTATTTTGTGGAAGCAGGTGTATCACAGCCCTCAATCAGTATTTTGTGGAAGAAGGTATATAGCAATAGCACCTCTCAATCAGTATTTTGTGGAAGAAGTTATATGGCACTCCTCAATCAGTATTTGGCGGAAACTGGTATATAGCACCCCTCAATCAGTATTTGGCGGAAACAGGTATATTGCACCCCTCAATCAGGATTTTGTGGAAGAAGGTATATCGCAGCCCTCAAGCAGTTTTTTGGGGGCAACAGTTATATCACACCTGTGCAATTAGTTACTCCAATAGCGTTTGTCCCTCTATCTGGCTGCAGTATCGCAGCAGTACTGCACACAACTGCTGCACAATACAAATACACTATAATATAATTTCTATGTTAGAAAGTATATTATAAGTATATCACACACCTCTATATCACATCAATCGATAGCACACCTATACCAGTCCTTAAAATGACTTTTGTGACCCTATTAGCTAGCGTTTAGTGTCCCTAACTGTCCCTGCTCCAAAGCTGTCCTGTCCCACCTGATGGATGTGTCATGGGTCAAAGTTTGGCGTTATGCCAAAAAATATGGCGTGTGCGAATATCGCCATATGTTCGCATATTCGGCAAATTGCGAACGAGCAAAGTTTGCTGCGAAACGACCGCCGGGCGAACTGCAAGGCCATCTCTATTGATAGGGTTGTATAAGGACAGGTTAGCCTAGGTACGTGGACAGAGGGCTGAGCAGTGGTGGTAAGGGCAAGATCAGGGATAGATATATCATATATTGATTATCCTTCCTAAAGCATTTCCTTTTGATTGTCCTGCCATCTTCTGAGTATCCTTGCTAGCCGTCCATTGTATTGGCAGCTTTATGTACTACGGATATCATGGTCCAGTTGGTGAAAGTTTTTATTAATTCTTGTATTTTATTGTATGTAGATTAAAAGTTAAGTTTTAGGAAGTTGTCCTCAGTGATATTTATGTTGATTCAGAAACTGTCTTTGGAATATCCTGACATTTAGTGATTTTAAGGTCACAAATCTACCTGAGATATAAGGTGGGTCACCAACAGAGTGTGGTCCAATCAATCTACAGTATGTCAACATGAAAATAGTGAATATCAGGAACAGAAAGAAATCAACAAATTACATGGTATTAACTTATAATATTCTAACTACTAGTTATTGGGTTGCCTCTCTTCCCTCATTGCTCAGGCAGCAGTGAACAGTGTTCATGTTTCACTCAACATCCTGGCCCAGCATCAGCCATAACCTGCAGACATCACAGGAGCTTAAACAAGTAAGCTCTACGGACAAAGAAAAATAATTTTGAGGGCCATTGAAGGCTAAATGTCAAAATTAGTTATGCATCATATAACAAGTTGTGTATAGAAGGATAATTTTAGCTTTTCCCTTTAAGAATGGTTCTTCCCTTTAATTTACATAACAATGGGTGCTGTACCTGGAAGGGTTAATTTGGCTATATTTTGTTCAGCAGGCACACATACTGTAGCTTAGCTCAAGCAAACCCCAACACATAGTATAGACTGGCAAAGAGACACATAGATAAATCCTAACTCCAGCCTCAAATTCTTATACAGGATGGTACTTAAAAACATCAGTTAGAAGAGACTGCACACTGCATATTCCTTTGTTCATAAGGATCCAAAAGGACTTCAGGTTAACTTGGATATGGTCAATAGGGATGAATTAGAAGGTCATGAGCATAAAAGCCAGTGCAGCATCATCCACAGGGCAGTTTGATTCAGGAGGCCTTGTTGGTTGCTATTGCCTTTGGTTTGATGATCCATCCTGGGGTGGGGTGGGCACCACATAAGCCTACCCAGTGAGAAAGCACAAAGCTAACTGATATTCTTCTGTACTCTACATGCTTGCTTTTATATATTGAACTAACTCTTTTCACTTCAGATCATTTTCCTATTGCTTTGATTTTCATTAGATCTGCTAAATCTGGTAAGAGTCTGGTGTTAACATTATTTTTTGTTCCGCAACCCAAAGTTAACCCTTTAAAAATTAAACTGAAAAAATGTAAATCTTCCACAGTCTTTTATTTGGTTGTTTTTAGAATATTTAATTATTTTTAGCATGAAATTATGCTCTGGCACTGTAGTTAACGGTTTCCAGTCAAAAGGTAATACGTGACTATCCAAAAATTGCAGAATTGTGAACATTCATAAACAGGATTCAAAACAACTTACAGTAGGGGGTTAATTTACACGACCTTATGTCCGTTGTTCCCGTGTTGTGGATCGAAAGCCCATGGAAACACCCGGAAACCCTTCCGTGGGCTTACGATCCGTGCCTCCGCGTGGGAAAAGATTGGATATGTCCTAACTTTTGCCGTATTTTGCGGATCGCGGACCCATTCAAGTCAATGGGGTCCCATTAACTGCTTTCTGCAGAAGGTTGCAGATGTTCATGAAGAAAGAACTAAAGACAAACATTCTTAGGCAGTTTATGATCCTTTTTTCCATGTTTTACAGGGTTTAGTGGGCTTATACAACTGCTGTTTCATTATGGAGAAATAATAATTTCTCATCTTTTAGGCTTGCAGGAGTACACTGGGATTGGAAAGTAATTTTGTACTTCTGCATTCTCTAATGCTCCCAGAAGGTAAAACTTAACGTGAACAAATCCCCATCTATGCTTGATCTCATAGGCCTTTAAGCAAAAAAAAAAAACAACACAATCCTTAGTAAATTTTTAAGGATGGCCTTAATTAGCTTTCCAAACGTGCATTATGCTGGCTCTGAGTACCTGACATGAGTACTTATTACATGCTTTGAATGTCTGAGCTAATGTACCTTGTCTGTTCTTCAAGAAATCAATGCTAAAACAGACACATCTAATTAAATATCCTTTGTAGTGGAGCCGATCGGCTGTAGTCTGTGTGTTTTTCTTTTAGACTTGTGGCAAAAGTTCAAATACCATCATTTTAGAGCCTCATCCGGTGACTGTCATCAGCAGCAGCTCATAAAAAGTTTGGAATTGTGTCCTTATTATTACTTGAAAAAAAAAGAAAAAAAGTTGAATACAAATATGATCATTGATTACTACAGCATTACAAAAATTGGTGCCTCGTTATCCTAAAGCATTTGACTTTTCCAAATTATAAGACAGGAGGCTCTCAAAAACTACTCTACTGTAAAATATCATCATTTAATTGTCTAGCAAAAGATCTGGAGTGCAGTGTATGAAATCTGCTTATATCTAGCAGTATTCATCAATCTCCTTGTGTTAAACAGCTTCCCTCAGAGGTGACCTAATCATTTGGGGTTCTTCTGCTGGAACCTCTGTCAAAGACCTAGTGGAATACCTATTGACTGCTATTAGCAGTGCTGTAATTCTACATCTGTTTCCAACTTATAGGGAGTTTACTTTAATTTATATGCCTAAATACAAAATGGATGCTTTCACATTTAAAAAATGAAAATCATCTTGTTTTATATATACTCTATATACTCTATATTCTAAAATACAAAACAGTTGGAGAAATTCCTGCCACGAATATACCCTAAATATTCAGCTACTAAATTATTTTTTTAAAAACCAGGGAGCTTTTGCATATAAAACTCCATAAGTATTATATCATGAAAGTATAAATAATATAAAATAATTTCAATATATTATGCATTGTGTTCTGCCAGCCTAAGACCTTACAATAAGTAAATCATTGGTTCCTATTATTATAAATACCAAATATATATATATATATATATATATATATATATTTACACTCACCTAAAGAATTATTAGGAACACCTGTTCTATTTCTCATTAATGCAATTATCTAGTCAACCAATCACATGGCAGTTGCTTGAATGCATTTAGGGGTGTGGTCCTGGTCAAGACAATCTCCTGAACTCCAAACTGAATGTCAGAATGGGAAAGAAAGGTGATTTAAGCAATTTTGAGTGTGGCATGGTTGTTGGTGCCAGACGGGCCGGTCTGAGTATTTCACAATCTGCTCAGTTAGTGGGATTTTCACGCACAACCATTTCTAGGGTTTACAAAGAATGGTGTGAAAAGGGAAAAACATCCAGTATGCGGCAGTCCTGTGGGCGAAAATGCCTTGTGGATGCTAGAGGTCAGAGGAGAATGGGCCGACTGATTCAAGCTGATAGAAGAGCAACATTGACTGAAATAACCACTCGTTACAACCGAGGTATGCAGCAAAGCATTTGTGAAGCCACAACATGCACAACCTTGAGGCAGATGGGCTACAACAGCAGAAGACCCCACCGGGTACCACTCATCTCCACTAAAAATAGGAAAAAGAGGCTACAATTTGCACGAGCTCACCAAAATTGGACTGTTGAAGACTGGAAAAATGTTGCCTGGTCTGATGAGTCTCGATTTCTGTTGAGACATTCAAATGGTAGAGTCCGAATTTGGCGTAAACAGAATGAGAACATGTATCCATCCTCTGATGGCTACTTCCAGCAGGATAATGCACCATGTCACAAAGCTCAAATCATTTCAAATTGGTTTCTTGAACATGACAATGAGTTCACTGTACTAAAATGGCCCCCACAGTCACCAGATCTCAACCCAATACAGCATCTTTGGGATGTGGTGGAACGGGAGCTTCGTGCCCTGGATGTGCATCCCTCAAATCTCCATCAACTGCAATATGCTATCCTATCAATATGGGCCAACATTTCTAAAGAATGCTATCAGCACCTTGTTGAATCAATGCCACGTAGAATTAAGGCAGTTCTGAAGGCAAAAGGGGGTCCAACACCATATTAGTATGGTGTTCCTAATAATTCTTTAGGTGAGTGTATATAATACAAGAACACAACAATGAGCTAAAAGGGTGCAGTCTATAGTACATAAAAATAAAAAAAAAGAGAGAACACATATGAATATGATGAAATACTGTAAACAGATTTTCTGGGAGTGCATTTACCCAAAAGAACGCAGGAAACAATGATCCTTTCATCATTCCATTTCCTTTGTTCCCAGGCACAAATCTATTTTCTTCTTGGAAATTAAGAACACTTTGCTCCTTTGGTGTCACAGAACCTATAGAATGGCTCTGCTTTTAGAACTTCATACAATTGTAAAGTAGTTACCGTAAATGCATTCTTTAGCAAACAGATGAGAAGAGAAAGTACACGCTGTAGTTACAGTTTCTTGTGTATGATTTTGTATGGCAGTAAATACATTCTGTAGAGGTGACACCGCAGGAGTCTGCCAATATCCTTTAACACATAACAAAACAGGTTATTGATGCTACTCCGAAGGCTCCTGTGTATTTCAGTGAATTAATGTCTTCGTCTCTTTCATACATTGTTTTCAATGTCTTACTAACATTTAAAGGGGATCTTAGAAGGGAAGGGGGGGGGGAGAAAATCAATAAATTGTCAGGGTACTTAAGATCAGTCTTGCCGTTTTTGCACAGCTTTAACCCCATATGTATGAAATTCCACCAGCACTTTTATCAATGCAGATGGCTTTTATGCTTTTATTAGTGAATAAGAATGATGGAATATGATTGACACCTCTATGAGTTCTCTTCTACAGTTTAAAGGAGGTGTTAAAGGCTATGGACACCTTTGCATTTTCTAATTGCATTGTGTGTATTTCACAACATAAACCATATTTCCAATTGTTTTTAAATATCAATTTTGGACCATTTGCCTTTTATAGTTTGCATGTTTAAGCTTCTAGTTGCCATTCCACACTTATTCTATCAGACACACGCTCTGATGATCAGTCACAGCCCCTCGATCTGCTTTTCTAAATGCAAATCTGCAATGACATCTTTACAACAAAATTACTTAAATCTTTGCTTTAAGAGCGTTCAGGAGAGCAGAGAAAGGGACTGTCGACTGAGCTTGTCTGATAGAATGAGCAATGAATGGCATGAAGCAGATTGTTTGTATTGCAAAAGATGAAGAAAGACTCATTCTGAGACAGGAGAACCTCTTACAATCAATCAGTACTAAGTAAAATGTTTTGCTGAATAGGAAGCAAAAAGTAAGAGAGATCATTGAAAACTCACACAAGAATGAGTTGTAATGTAACACTAGTTATAAGTCAATAAAAAGTGCCAGATACTCTTTAACGGTATGTTCACACATAGTCTGACTTTTCTGGCATGGATCACAACTTGACCGGTGGCATATGAGGATGAAACTTTTTTTATGAAGTCCATACTATTCCCTTTAGGATTTTCTGTAGAACTGTCTTGGTTGGACATTAATTACATTTTATTATACAATGAACCCCTGTGGCATACATGTCATTGACTTCTGTTTGAAATTTTCAGATAATATATGCCGAATGTTATCGAAACACCATACAAGTCTTAATTTTACAATGAAATTCAAATCAAAATGTTCACATTTCCAAAACATTAAAGCATCTTGGAAAATTGTATTGAGATTATACTAGGCGGCTTCTTAGTTTACATTATTCTATTTCTGAAGAGTAACTAAACTTTCTCAAAAACTTTTGATACGTCATAGTGACATATGAAAGATTTAGATTGGTGGGTGCTAAAACCCCCATGAATAGAGTTAGAAGTGTGAAGAGTTAGGAGTGTTATGCTGAGTGCCGTGTCTCCTCACTGCTGAGAATGAAAATGAAAATAGCCTCATAAGGTTACTTTCACACTAGCGTTTTTACTGGATTCGGCATGGTTCAGCAAAAACGATTCCGTTTACTGATAATACAACCATCTGCATCTGTTATGAATGGATCTGGTTGTATTATCTTTAACATTGACAAGACAGATCCGTCATGAACTCCATTGAATGTCAATGGAGGACGGATCAGTTTTCTATTGTGGCAGATTGTGGCAGAGAAAGCGTATCCGTCCTCATTGACTTGCATTGGGGTAATGCCGGATCCGTCTTGTACCACATCCCAGGACGGAAAGCAAACTACAACATGTTGCGGTTTGCTCTCCGGTATGGGAACACAACTAAACGGAATGTAATGCATTTTGGAGGATTCTGTTCTGTTCAGTTCAGTTTTGTCCCCATTGACAATGAATAGGGACAAAACTGAAGCATATTTTTCCGGTATTGAGCCCCTATGACTAGGGTTGAGCAAACCCAAACTGCAAAGTTCAGGTTCATACCGAACTTTGCGAGTTCGGGTACCCGGACCTGAACCCAGGTTCTGTGTTCTGGTGATTTAATTATTTTCCATTATAACATGGTTATAACAGAAAACTCGAACCCGGACCCCATTAAAGTCAATGGGGATCCGAACTTCACTTTATTATTTTCCGTTATAACATGGTTATAATAGCATTCTTAAGACAGAATACTAAATAAAATGGACATTTAGGGGTTGAAAAGAAAAATAAATCACCTCATCCACTTTATCGCGCAGCCTTCATCGCGCACATCTTCTTTCTTCAGGACCATGTGGTGAGTGCGGTGACGTCACCGCAGATCCTTTTGCAGGTCCTGAAAA